>NC_067495.1:83145947-83212657 GCF_947179515.1 Apodemus sylvaticus | reverse complement strand
TAAATAAATGCAGACTTCCAATAAATTCTTTTACAGAATTAGAAACTAGGATTTGCTGTAGATTGTAAAAACCTTTTAAAAAACATTTTCTAGTTTGTAGTAATATTTTCAGTTAAATTATTTTATGTAATTTTATTTTGAAATTTCTTTAAAATGTTATTTTTTCAAACTTTTTTAAAAATATGGTACCTGTAAAAACACACAGATATATTATTCTATCTACAGGAAAGGAGAATGGTGTTTTAATATTATTATGGATATATAATTAATTTTATTGTATCTAATTTGTATATGTTTGTACGTATTGAGATATTTACAGAGTATTATTAACATTAAATTTTTGAAATCTTTCACACTGAAATCTTCAACATATTTTTTATTCGATACATTTTTTATTTACATTTCAAATGAGTTCCCTTTTCCTGGCTCCCTACTCCCCAAAAGTCCGATAAGCCCTCTTCCCTCCCCTTGTTCCCCCATCCACTCCTTCCCAATTCCCTGTTCTAGTATTGCCCTACTACTGATGCATTGAGCCTTTCCAGAACTAGGGGCCACTCCTCCTTCTTCTTGGACATCATTTGGCATGTGGATTATCTCTTGGGTATTCTAAGTTTCTAGGCTAATATCTGCTTATCAGTGAGTACATACCATGATTGATCTTTTGAGACTGGGTTACCTCACTTAGTATGATGTTCTCCAGCTCAATCCATTTGTCTAAGAATTTCATGAATTCATTGTTTCTAATGGCTGAATAGTACTCCATTGTGTAGATATACCACATTTTTTGTATCCATTCCTCCGTTGAGGGACACCTGGATTCTTTCCAACTTCTGGCTGTTATAAATAGGGCTGCTATGAACATAGTGGAGCATATATCCTTATATGCAGGGGAATCATGTGGGTATATCCCCAGGAGTGGTATAGCAGGGCCCTCTGGAAGTGAAGTGCCCAGTTTTCTGAGGAACTGCCAGACTGATTTCCAGAGTGGTTGTACCAATTTGCAACTCCACCAGTAGTGGAGGAATGTTCCTCTTTCTCCACATCCTCACCATCCTGAGTTTTTGATCTTAGCCATTCTGAGTGGTGTGAGGTGAAATCTCAGGGTAGTTTTGACTTGCATTTCCCTAATGACTAATGATGTTGGACATTTTTTTAAGATGCTTCTCAGCCATCCAAAGTTCTTCAGGTGAAAATTCTTTATTTGGCTCTGTATCCCATTTTTAATAGGGTTATTTGGATTTCTGGGTATTTTAAACTTTTGAGGAAAAATGGTATTAAGCTTGGGACTACTATGTTATGAACTAAGGGTTTCCTTTAAAGTCAGAAGTCACACTGACATGTCTAGAATTTAAAGAGTAATTTAAACTTAAAAATAATTCTGTTTTGAAAATTTATTCCATGTATCTTCCACAATGACGTATGAACAAATCTAGATGCTTTTTGTTACTTATCAAAAGAAAGCTATAAATATTCACCACTAACTAGGTGTAATTGGGTAGTGGGTAATGTTGCTTGTAGTGAACTGTGATAGATAGTATAAGTAGCAGATAATTTTGAAGTATTTTACTACACTGTTAAATGAATCTAACAAAATCATTTTCAAAATTTACTCTTAAAATTAGTCAATTTACTCTTTAAAATTACTTTTTTAGTTTTATATAATTATATTTTGAAACATTAAAAATGAATGTTTTAAAACAATCTCTGTAGCAAAACAGAAAAGTGATAGGAGTAGATTTAATTTGTGGATTTTATAATTTTGTGTAGTTTAACAGTTTTCCTTGAACCTTCAACAAACAAGAAAAAATAGCAAAGAGTAGTGTAAAATAAATTTAGTATATAGTTTTCCCTTCTTACAAATGTGATTTTGTTTAAAAATTAATCAGGTTGTGTTTGAGAGGTGTAAACTATTTTAATTGATTTTAATACTTAGAATTATTTAATTGTTTTTATCATGGTCCCTTTTTATCTGTTCTTTTGATTTTTGTGGTTCTAGGTAAGGTAAAAAAAAAATCCAAAAATATATGGTAATTCCAGAAAGAGTTAATAAATGTTAAAGTGTATGTTGCCCAGATTAGACTGCTGGAATATTACTGTTTGACTCCATTTGTCCCATTCATTCCCACCCTTTTTCACCCACTTCAGCTTTTGTGTCTACTGTAATAGTATGGATGTGCTTGTGTTCAGGTAATCTCTTTGTCCCTTAATAGCCCCAAAGTCACAAAGCCAAAGGTTATCCAGAAGTGTTTCTTTAGTGGAAAGATGACCATCACCATTGGCTACATTGCTGAAACTGGATAGCTTCTACTGTTTCAGGAATCCATTGAGGATCTCAAAACTGTCATCCTCACAACAAGACGGTAGGAGTTCAAGTAAAACCTGTAAATTTTGGTTACATTTTAAAGTATACTTCAGAATACAGCCATGAGTAATCATCTTGCAGAATGGAGTACTTTCAGCGGTAATTCAAGTGGCCTTCTTTTTATTTTGTGTTTCTGTGTTTCTGCTGTGGGAGTTCAGTTCTGCAGCCTGGTGGAAGGAATAGTCATAAAATTATGTTTCTGTATTTTAGTAGCAGAAAGCAGCCTGATAACTTTGTGGTAACTTTAAAATTTTCATTTAATATTTTTATTTTCTATATTCTTTGTTTACATTCCAAATGATTTCCCCTTTGCCAGATCCCCCCTCCCCATAAGTCCCATAAACCTTCTTCTTTCTATCTATTCTCCAATCACCTACCTCCTTTTTCTCTGTCCTTATATTCCCCTCCAATGCTAGATCAATCATTTCCAGGATAAGGACCCTCTCCATACTTCTTCATGGGAGTCACTTGTTATGTGATTTGTGCCTTAGGTATTCAGGGCTTCTGGGCTAATTAATATCTACTTATCGGAGATTGCATTCCATGTGTATTCTTTTGTGATTGGGTTACCTCACTTAGGATGATATTTTCCAGATTATCCATTTGTCTAAAAATTTTGTGAATTCATTGTTTCTAATTGCTGAGTAGTATTCCATTGTGTAAATATATCACATTTTCTGTATATATTCCTCCTTTGAGGGGCATCTGGGTTCTTTCCAGCTTCTGGCTGTTATAAATAAGGCTGCTATGAACATAATGGAGCATATGTCTTTATTGCATGACAGGGAATCCTTTGGGTATATGCCCAGGAGAGGTATAGTAGGGTCCTCTGGAAGTGTCATGTTCAGTTTTCTGAGGAACCGCCAGACTGATTTCCAAAGTTGTTGTACCAACTTAAAGCCCCACCAGCAGTGGAGGAGTGTTCCTCTTTCTCCACGTCCTTGCCAACACCTGCTGTCTCCTGAGGTTTTGACCTTAGCCATTCTGACTGGTGTAAGGTGAAATCTCAGGGTTGTTTTGATTTGCATTTCCCTAATGACTAATGATGTTGAGCACTTCTTAAGGTGTCTCTCACCATCCAAATTTCTTCAGGTGAAAACCCTTTGTTTAGATCTGTACGCCATTTTTTTAGTAGGGTTATTTGGTTCCCTGGGATCTAACTTCTTGAGTTCTTTGTATATATTGGATATTAGCTCTCTATCAGATGTAGGGTTGGTGAATATCCTTTCCCAATTTGATGGTTGCCGTTTTGTCCTTTTAAGAGTGTCCTTTGCCTTACAGAAACTTTGTAATTTTATGAGGTCCCATTTGTCAATTCTTGATCTTAGAGCATAAGCTATTGGTGATCTATCTGTTCAGGAACTTTTCCCCTGTGCCTATGTCCTCAAGGGTTTTCCCCAGTTTCTTTTCTATTAGTTTCAGTGTGTCTGGATTTACATGGAGGTCCTTGATCCACTTGGAGTGAAGTTTAGTACACGGAGATAAGAATGGATCAATTCACATTCTTCTGCATGCTGCCCTCCAATTGAACCAGCATCATTTGTTGAAAAGGCTATCTTTTTTCCACTGGACGTTTTCGGCTCCTTTGTCGAAGATCAAGTGACCATAGGTGTGTGGGTTCATTTCTGGATCTTCAATTCTATTCCATTGGTCCACTTGTCTGTCACTGTACCAATACCATGCAGTTTTTAACACTATTGCTCTGTAGTATTGCTTGAAGTCAGTGATACTGATTCCCCCAGAATTTCTTTTGTTGTTGAGAATAGTTTTAGCTATCCTGGGTTTTTTTGTTAATCTAGATAAATTTTTAGAATTGCTTTTTCTAACTCTGTGAAGAACTGAGTTGGGATTTTGATGGGGATTGCATTGAATCTGTAGATCGCTTTTGTCAAGATGACCATTTTAGCTATATTAATCCTGCCGATCCACGAGCATGGCAGATTTTTCCATTTTCTGAGGTCTTCTTCCATTTCCTTCTTCAGAGACCTGAAGTTCTTGTCATATAGATCTTTCACTTGTTTGGTTAGAGTCACACCAAGATACTTTATATGGTTTGTGGCTATTGTGAAGGGTGTCATTTCCCTAACTTCTTTCTCAGCTTGCTTATCCTTTGAGTATAGGAAGGCAACTAATTTGCTTGAGTTGATTTTATAACCAGCCACTTTGCTGAAGTTGTTTATCAGCTGTAGGAATTCTCTGGTGGAGGTTTTCGGGTCACTTCAGTAGACTATCATGTCATCTGCAAATAGTGATAATTTGACTTCTTCCTTTCCAATTTGTATCCCCTTGACCGCCTTGTGTTGTCTAATTGCTCTAGCTAGAACTTCAAGTACTATATTGAAAAGATATGGAGAGAGAGGACAGCCTTGTCTAGTCCCTGATTTTAGTGGGATTGCTTCAAGTTTCTCTCCATTTAGTTTGATGTTGGCTACCGGTTTGCTGTATATTGCTTTTACTATGTTTAGGTATGGGCCTTTAATTCCTGTTCTTTCCAAGACTTTTAGCATGAAAGGGTGCTGAATTTTGTCATATGCTTTTTCTGCATCTAGTGAGATGATCATATGGTTTTTTTCTTTGAGTTTGTGTATGTAGTGGATAGCATTGATGGATTTCCTTATATTGAACCATCCCTGCATCCCTGGGATGAAGCCTACTTGATCCTGGTGGATGATCATTTTGATGTGTTCTTGGATTCAGTTGGCAAGAATTTTATTAAGTATTTTTGCATCAATATTCATAAGGGAAATTGGCCTGAAGTTCTCTTTCCTTGTTGGATCTTTGTGTGGTTTTGGTATCAGCATAAATGTGGCTTCATATAATGAGTTGGGTAGAGTTCCTTCTGTTTCTACTTTGTGGAATAGTTTGAAGAGTATTGGTGTTAGGTTTTCTATGCAGGTCTGATATAACTCTGCACTGAAACCAGCTGGTTCCGTGCTTTTTTTCATTGGGAGGCTTTCTATGACCCCTTTTATTTCTTTAGGGATTATGGGACTGTTTAGATGATCTCTTTGATCCTGATTTAGTTTTGGTGTCAGATATCTGTCTAAGAAACTGTCCATTTTCTCCAGATTCTCCAGTTGTGTTGAGTATAGGGTTTTGTAGTAGGATCTAATGGTTTTTTAATTTCCTCAGTTTCTGTTGTTATATCTCCCTTTTCATTTCTAAGTTTGTTAATAGGTATACTGACTCTGTACCCTTTGGTTAGTCTGGCTAAGGGTTTATCTATCTTGTTGATTTTCTCAAAGAACCAGCTCCTAGATTTGTTGAGTCTTGGTATGGTTCTCTTTGTTTCCACTTGATTGATTTCAGCCCTGAGTTTGATGATTTCCTGCCTTCTACTCCTCCTGGGTGAAATAACTTCTTTTTGTTCCAGGGCTTTCAGGTATGTCATTAAACAGTTATTGTATGCTATCTCCATTTTCTTTTTGGAGGCACTCAGTGCTATGAATTTTCCTCTTAACACTGCTTTCATTGTGTCCCATAGATTTGGGTATGTTGTGTCTTCATGTTCATTAAGTTCTAAAAAGTCTTTAATTTCTTTATTTCTTCCTTGACCAAGGTATCATTGAGTAGAATATTGTTCACTTTCCATGTGTATGTGGATTTTCTTTTGTTTTTGTTGCTATTGAAGACCACTTTTATTCCATAGAGATCTGATGGGAGGCATGGGATTATTTTGATCTTCTTATATTTGTTGAGATCTGTCTTGTGACCAATTATATGGTCGATTTTGGAGAAGGTACCATGAGGTGCTGCGAAAAAGATATACTCTTTTGCTTTAGGATAGAATGTTTTATATATATCTGTTAAATCTAATTTGTCCAAAGCTTCAATTAGTTTCACTGTGTCCCTGTTCAGTTTCTGTTTTCCTGATCAGTTTATTGAGGAAAGTGCAGTGTTGAAGTCACCCACATTTATTGTGTTAGGTACAATGTGTGCTTTGAGCTTTAGTAAAGCTTCTTTGATGAATGAGGGTGCCCTTGTATTTGGAGCATAGATGTTCAGGATTGAGAGTTCTTGGTGTATTTTTCCTTTGACCAGCAAGAAGTGTCCCTCAGAGTCTCTTTTGATGACTTTGGGTTGAAAGTCAATTTTATCTGATATTAGAATGGTTACTCCAGCTTGTTTCCTCAGACCATTTGCTTGTAAAATTGTCTTCCAGCCTTTTACTCTAAGGTAGTGTTTGTCTTTGAGCCTGAGGTGTGTTTCCTGTATGCAGCAAAATGTAGGGTCCTGTTTGTGTATTCATTCGGTTAGTCTATGTCTTTTTATTGGGGCATTAAGTCCATTGATGTTAAGAGATATTAAGGAATAGTGATTATTACTTCCTGTCATTTTTGATGTTATTTTTTTTTTAATTTGATTGGTTAACTTCTTTTGGGTTTGATTAAAGAAGGTTACTATCTTGCTTTTTCCAGGGTGAAGTTTCCCTCCTTGTATTGGTGTTTTCCTCCTATTATCCTTTGTAGGGCTGGGTTTGTGATAGATATTGGTTAAACTTGGTTTTGTCATGGAATATCTTAGTTTCTCCATCTATGGTGATTGAGAGTTTTGCTGGGTATAGTAGTTTTGGCTGGCATTTGTGTTCTCTTAGAGTCTGCATGACATCTGCCCAGGATCTTATAGCTTTCATATTCTCAGGTGAAAAGTCTGGTGTGATTCTGATAGGCCTTCCTTTATATGTTACTTGGCCTTTTTCTCTTACTACCTTTAATATTCTTTCTTTGTTTAGTTCATTTGGGGTTTTGATTATTATGTGACAGGAGGTATTTCTCTTCTGATCCACTCTGTTGGGAGTTCTGTAGGCTTCTTGTATATTCATGGGAATCTCTCTCTTTAGGTTAGGGAAGTTTTCTTCCATAATTTTATTGAAGATATTTGCTGGCCCTTTAAGTTGTAAATCTTCACTCTCATCTATGCCTATAGTCCTTAGGTTTGGTCTCATTGTGTCCTGGATTTCCTGGATGTTCTGGGTTACAAGCTTTTTTTCATTTTGCATTTTCTTTAACTGTTGAGTCCATAGTTTCTATGGTATCTTCAGCATCTGAGATTCTTTCTTCTATGTCTAATATTCTGTTGTTGATATTTGCATCTATGTCCCCTGATTTCTTCCCAAGGTTTTCTATCTCCAAAGTTGTCTCCCTTTGAGTTTTCTTAGTTGGTTCTACTTCTGATTTTAGGTCCTGGATGGTTTTGCTTAGCTCCTTTACTTTTTTGTTTGTTCTTTCCTGTAATTCTTTAAGAGATTTTTGTGTTTCCTCTTTCATGACCTCAGCCTGTTGACCAAAGTTCTCCTGCATTTCTTTAAGTGATTTTTGCATTTCTTCCTTATTGGCTTTTGTATTCACTTCAATTTCTTTCAATGATTTTTGTGTTTCCTTTGTAAGGGCTTCTAACTTTTGATTCATTTTCTCCTGAATTTCTTTAAGTATGTCCTTCACGTGTTCCTCTATCAACATCATGACCAGTGATTTTAAATCCAAATCTTGTTTTTCTGGTGTGATGGGTATCTAGGACATGCTGTTAAAGGAGAATTGGGTTCAGATGCTATTATATTGCCTTGATTTCTGTTAGTGACATTCCTGTGTTTGCCTTTTTTGCCATCTAGTTCTCACTGGTGTTAGTTGGTCTTGTCAATGCTGGACTCACCAGGGCAAACTGCCTCTTCCCAGCTGGCCTCTGGTGCACAGCTGACCTCCTGCACTGCCTGGAGACAGAGTGCTCTGGCCCATGCTTTTCAGATCAGAAGCAGACACCTGAAGGCTCCCTCTGGCGCCAGCTGTACTCACCAGAGCACACTTACTCCTCCCAGCTGGCCTCCCGGGTGCCCCTCTGGCCTCTTGCAGGACCTGGAGATTTGGTGTTGTAGCCCAGGCTGTTCTGGATCTCAAAGCAGAGATCTGAAGGCTCCCACCAGAGGCCTCAGGACTGGAACCTAAGCTCTGTGGTGCTGACCCACCAGAGCAGGCTGTGTGCTCCCAGTCTTCCTGCTTGTGCATACCAGGCCTCTTGTACTTCCTGGAGACAGAGTTCTGTGGCCCTGGCTTTTCAGATCTGAAGCAGACACCTGAAGGCTCCTGCCAGGGCCTGTTGGACTCACCAGAGCACACTTACTCCTCCCAGCCAGCCTCCAGGGTGCCCCTCTGGCCTCTTGCAGGACCTGGAGATATGGTGTTGTATCCCAGGCTGTTTTGGATCCCAAAGCGGAGATCTGAAGGCTCCTGGCAGAGGCCTCAGGACTGGAAAGCTCTGTGGTTCTGACCTACCAGAGCAGGCTGTGTGCTCCCAGTCTGCCTCCGGGTGCATACCAGGCCTCTTGCACTTCCTGGAGACGGAGTGTTGTGACCCAGCTTGTTCAGATACCGAAGCAGACACCTGAAGGCGCCCACCGGGGCCTGCTGGACCACTTTAAAATGTTTTAATACTCAGGGGCAAGATGATAAGTCTAATAGCTATATATATATATATATATATATATATATATATATATATATATATATATATAAATTTAAAAGAGACAGGGAACTTGAGTTTCAAAATTCTTGGCAAGGATTTAAAGCCAGTAGTTTGGGAAATACAAAATATCTTTTAAACAAATATTTTGGAAATATGGCAGAGAAAATATTTTGAAAGTAGAATTTCCTTCATTAATTTTTAAATATGATAATATCAACATTAAATAGTTTTCTTGGTTTTTAATAACTTTAATAAGATCAGAACACTTAAAACCTTTAAACAAAACAAAATAAAACAAAACAAAAAAACATTAAGCCGAGCTATGGTGTTGCACACCCTTAACTTGGGAAGCAGAGGCAGGCAGATTTCTGAGTTTGTGACCAGCCTGGTCTGCAGAGTGTGTTCCAGAACAGCCAGGGCTACACAGAGAAACCCTGTCTGGAAAAAAACAAACAAAAGAAATTAAAAGTGATGATATTACAAGGTCAAATTAATTTATTTCTGTTTACTGTAAAACTTGTATTTGGCCAGGTTTTCATGTATGTTCTGGAATTTGACAATTTCCATATCCTATACCATAACAGCCACACTATTAATTTATGATGTTCTGCAACATAATTTAGAAACATTCAATAAATTTTCTATGCAAAGAAAATTCTTCTGGAAGTCTCCTAACCCTTGAAAACCCCTAGTCTTGCAATTTTGGAGCTACTACAAGAACTGTATCCTATGGTCATTGATATTTCTTCAAAGCCTGCTTGAGGGAAGTAGCCCTATATAACAGAAAATAAAGCTTGCATAATTTAGCCAAAAAATTTGGGTAATGGTCTTTACTCTTGCTCAGTGAAATTAGTGGTAGATCTTTCCCCAGCTTCCTAAGGAACTAAATTAAAATTTCTATAATGCCTATGGTGGTTTGCATATGCTTGCCCCATGAGAAATTACATTATTAGCATCTATGGCCTTATTGGGGTAGCTATGTTCTTGTTGGAAGAATTCCATCAGTGTGGGGGACATTTTTGAGGTCCTGTGCTCAAGCTCTACCCACTGCAGAAGAGAATCCTGTCATGGTTGCCTTTGAAAGAGTCTCCACCTGAGTAACTTTCAGGTCAAGATGTAGAAATTCCAGTTCCTTCAGAATAATGTCTTCCTGCCTTTTGCCATGCTTCGTAATCTGAAACTTTTCTAAAGCTCAAAGCTCACATTGCACCACACACAACAGTAGTGGGGAACTTCAATATTCCACACTCAACAATGGACAAATCATGGACAGAGAAATTAAACAGAGATACTGTGAAACTGAAGTTATGGACCAAATGAATCTAACAGATATTTATAGAACATTCCACTCTAAAGCAAAGGAATATACCTTCTTCTCAAACCCTCATGGTACTTTCTCCAAAATTGACCATATAATTAGTCACAAAACAGTCCTCAACAGATATAGAAATATTGAAATTATTCCATGTACCTTCTCAGATTACCATGGCCTAAGGCTGGTCTTAAGCTCAAACAAAAACAATGGAAAACACTCATACATGTGGACTTTGAACAATGCTCTTCTTAATAATAGCTTGGTGAAGGAAGAAATAAAGACAGAAATCAAAGAGATTTTAGAATTTAATGAAAAAGAAGACACATCATACCAAAATTTATGGGACACAATGAAAGCAATGCTAAGAGGAAAACTCATCCCTCTGAGTGCTCCAAAAAGAAAATGGAGAGAGCTTTCAGTAACACATTGACAGTGCACTTGAAAGCTCTGGAACAATAAGAAGCAAATACACGCAAGAGGAGTAGACAGCAGGAAATAATCAAACTCAGGGCTGAAATCAACCAAATAGAAACAAAACGAACTATACAAAGAATCAACAAAACTAGGAGTTGGTTCTTTGAGAAAATCAACAAGGTAGATAAACCCTTAGCCAGACTAACCAGAGGGCGCAGAGCCACTATCCAAATTAATAAAATCAGAAATGATAAGGGAGACATAACAACAGAAACTGTAGAAATAAAAAAATTATCAAATCCTACGACAACAGTTTATATTCAACAAAGTTTGAAAATCTGGATGAAATGGACAACTTTCTAGATACGTACCAAAGTTACATACCAAAGTTGCCAAAGTTAAACAGGATCAGATAAACCATCTGAATAGTCCCATAATTCCTGAGGAAATAGAAGCAGTCATTAATAGTCTCTCATCAAAAAAAGCCCAGAATTGTGTGTAATTCTATTAGATCTTCAAAGAAGATCTAATACTAATACTCTTCAACATATTCCATGAAATAGAAGCTCAAGGAACACTACCCAAGTCATTCTATGAAGCCACAATAACCTTTATTCCTAAACCAAACAAAGACCAAACAATGAAGGAGAACTTCAGACCAATCTCCATCATGAATATTAATGCAAAAATATTGAAAAATAATTATGGCCAACTGAATCTAAGAATGCATCAAAAATGGTAATTCAGCACAACCATGGTAGCCTTCATTCCAGGGATGCAGGGATGGTTCAATATACCGAAATCCATCACTGTAATCCACTACATAAACAAACTAAAGGGACAAAACCACATAAGTCATTTCATTAGATGCTGAAAAGGCTTTTGACAAATCCAGCATACCTTCATGATAACAGTCTTAGAGTGATCAGGAATCGAAGGCCCCTACCTAAACATAGTGAAACCAATATAATGCAAACTGGTAACCAACCTCAAGTTAAATGGAGAGAAACTTGAAGCAATCCCACTAAAATCAGGAACCAGACAAGGCTGCCAACTCTATTCCTATCTATTCAATATAGTACTTGATGTCCTAGCCAGAGCAATTAGACAACAAAAGGAGGTTGAAGGGATACAAATTGGAAAGGAAGATGTCAAAATATCACTATTTGCAGATGATATGAGAGTATACTTAAAAGACCCCAAGACCTTCTCTTCAAGTTCTATGGGTCTGTTTCCTTGTCTTCCCCTTCTTTTAGAACTTGCCACATTCATTGGTTTATTATGTCAACCCTTCTATAGCCAACAATCTTTCTCCACTCAGAATCCAGTGTCTTAGCCAATATTACATACTATATTTCAATTATTAAAATTAACCTACCACTTTAGTGTGCTTAATTTCATTTCATTTCAATGCCATTTTGACATGTAAGTTAATATAAGCACACAGATTCTAAAGATCAAACTGAAGATTTTTACTAGTCCACCTCCCCCAAAATAGTGGAGAGGTTGTGGGAAAAAAAAGCAAAATAGTCTCACATGTTAGAGAGTGTAGATGTAGAGTTTTATTTTAAGAATTAAAGGTCACTATGAGAAGCCAAGGGAGGAAGGTAACATGTACTTAGAGCAAATACGGATGTAAATCAAGAGAAATCTAGTGATGTCTAGTGGCAGTAATTAAGGTTTCTGGCCCATCTTCATGTAGATTTGGAAGGGGTCTGCTGTTGTGATTTGTAGAAGATCCAAAAGACAGTATTTTTAACAAATGGTGCTAGATAAACTGGAGGTCAGCATGCAGAAAATTGCAAATAGACCCATTCTTATCTCCTTGGACAAAGCTCAAGTCCAAGTGGATCAAGGATCTACACATAAAAGCAGATACACTGAAGCTTATAGAGGAGAAAGTGGGGATGAATCTTGAATACATGGGAACAGGGGAAAATATCTTTTACAGAACACCCATGGCTTATGCTCTATTAACAAGAGTTGACAAATGGGACCTCATAAAGCTGAAAAGCTTCTGTAAGGCAAAGGACACAGTCAATAGGACAAAATGACAATGAACAAATTGGGAAAATATCTTTACTAATCCGACATCAGACAGAGGTCTAACATTCAATCTATATAAAGAACTCAAGAAGTTAGTCTCCTTAGAGTCAAATATGCATATAAAAAACGAGGTAGAATGCTAAACAGGGAATACTCAACTGAGGAAATTTGAGTGGTACTAAAGCACCTAAAGAAATGCTCAACATCTGTAGTTATCAGGGAAATGCAAATCAAAACAACACTGATATTCTACCTCACACCAGTCAGTATGGCTAGGATGAAAAACTCAGGAGACTTCAAATGCTGGAGAGGATGTTGGGAAATAGGAACATGTTGTTGGTGGGATTGCAAGCTGGAAAAGTCACTCTGGAAATGAGTTTGATGATTCCTCAGAGAATTAGACCTGAGGACCCAGCTATACTACTCCTGAGCATATACCCAGAAGATGCTCCTACATGTAATAAGGACAAATGTTCCAATATGTTCATAGCAGCCTTATTTATAATAGCCAGAATTTGAAAGGAACCCAGATATCCCTCAACAGAGGAATGATACAGAAACTGTGGTATATACACACATTGGAGCACTATTCAGCTTTTACAAACAATGAATTCCTGAAATTCTTAAGCTACTGGATGGAATTAGAAATTGTCATCCTGAGCAAGGTAAACCAATCACAAAATAAAGCACACGCTATGTTCTCACTGATAAATGGATGCTAGTCCGAAAGTTCAAAATAAACAAGTTACAGTTCACCCAGCACAGGAAGCTCAAGAAGGAGGACTTAAGTGAGGGTGCTTTGTTTCCTCTGAGAAAAGGAATAAAATACTCATAGAAACAATAAGGGAGACAACATGTGGAACAGAGACTGAAGTAAAGGCCACCCAGAGATTGCCCTACCTGCGGATTCATCCTATAAATAGTCACCAAACCCTGACACTCCTATGGACGACAAGAAGTGTGTACCAAAAGGAGCCTGCTATGGTTGTCTCCAGAAGGCCCTGCCAGAGCCTTACAAATACTGAGGCAGATGCTAGAGGTGAACTGTTGGTATGGGTGTGGGGTCCTCAATGGAGGATCTGGAGGAACTGAAAGAGTTTACAGCCTCATGGGAAGAATAACAATGCTGGCCACCCAGACACTCCATGCCCTCCTGGCCAGTCCTGCCTTGTATAGTCACCAGAGAGAAAATATTTAGTATGTTTAAGATACTAGTAACTTGTGAAAATTAAAATACATTATAGTAATATACTTTGTGTCTGTCACATTTAATGCTGTTAGCAAGTTAAACTAATTTAAAACATTTTTAAAATAAAAGATAAAGTAGAAAATGGTGATGAGAAATAAATACACTGAACAATTAAATATTTCATGAACTCATTAGTAAAGAAGCGGTCCAAGGTCCAAGAAAATGCTTCCTTTCAAAGAATAACAGAAAAAGTAAATTTAGAAAATGATCATTTTACATATCAGTGTGATAAATAATTTTGTTAATTTTGTGCAAGTTATATCTAGAAACTATAGAACAGATTCCTGTGTTCACACCTCAGGTTAGAAGACTGAACAAAACACTTTACTTTTGTAAAGTTTCACTGACTTTTACTAGTACTATACAATGATAAATCTATTTTTTACCATATTTGTTTATTTACATCACAAATGGTGCTTACCTTAAATTTTGCCCTACTCATAGAGTCCCTACCCCATCCCTCCTCCATTCATCCCTGTGAGGATAGGGACCCTAGGCATCCCCCATATAACTCAGCCATTAAATGCTAGGCTCACACCAAAAATTTAAGAATTAATGTGCTTCTTATGGAATAAACACACTGAATATTTATATAATGATTTTCTGCTTACTATTATAGTTTTATCACATATTCTTATTCACATATATATTCTCCAATTATGAATACTTTTGAACATTACTATATCTTTATTGTTCAATGTGGACTCTGTAAAATGAATATATTTGTATATATTAATCTGAGACATCATTTTTATAGTTTCTTTCATGCTTCAGAGATGATTTCATAATCACATATATAAAATTTTCCCATTTAATTTTATATAAAATGTATTTTAAATTTTTAAATTAAAATACAATTAAATATTTTCCATTCTCTTTCCTTTTTTTTTTGTTTTTTGTTTGTTTGTTTGTTTTTTCGAGACAGGGTTTCTCTGTGTAGTCCTGGCTGTCCTGGAACTCACTTTGTAGATCAGGCTGGACTCGAACTCAGAAATCTGTCTGCCTCTGCCTCCAAAGTGCTGGGATTAAAGGCATGCACCACCACTGCCCAGCCCATTCTCTTTCTTCCATTCAACATTTTCCATGTCTCTATTCCTTTGTTTCCTCTCAAATTCATAAAATTAATTTTATCTACTTTATTTTTCTCTCTCCCCCCTCCCTGTTCTGTCATCTTAAGCAGCATAGCTCAACTTAAACACACAAAAACACACAGGATCTCTCTCTCTCTCTCTCTCTCTCTCTCTCTCTCTCTCCCTCCCTCTCTCTTTCTCTCTCTCTCTTTTACACACACATACACATATGCATAAACACTTTAAAGTTAGCTAAATAAAAGAGCATTTTCAAATATCTTATTGTTATTTTATCCTCTACCAACTGTATTTTTTTGTATTGCTCTCCTATTTTTTCCCAATGAACTCCTCTTTATTTTCCTATTTCCTTCTTCATATTCCTTATATTCTGGTATTACATATTTATTACCCTAATATTCATGGCAGATTTTACTTTGCTTGTTTATTCAGGAAATCCAAATTACATTACCTATCCTGAAATTTTGGAGCTACGAACTGCAGATGAGAGAAAATGAGCAGTATTTTTGTTTCTGTATCTGGGTTACTTTTATATATATCAAATTGGACTCCATAGTATATTGCCACATTTTTCTATTAATTAACTAGAAATTTCATTTTAAAATATGGAGTATTTCATGAAATTATCATTATTTTGCAGAGGCTATATCATTCTTCTATGTATTGTTTGAATTTTAGCTGTACAATATAAAATCATCTTTCTGCGAAATGGAATTTTCTCTTCCCTGAAACATGATTCTCACTACTCATGCTGTTGTTATCTCCTCTGTCATTTTCCATCCTGTCCTGTTACTAAAGTGACAAAGACCAGGCAGAAGCAAGAATAAGGAGAATTGTGGTCATAGCCAGGCTGTATGAAATTCTGCAAACACAAAGTTCATGTTTGAGGCCTAATAGATACATGTTTCCTTAGCATGCAGTGGGTGCTAATATCAACTTTCAAAATAAAAGAATAAAATTACTAAAGTATGATCTTTGAAAATTAGGTCATGGTCCCACATTATATTTATCTCATCATAGTAATCATGTATATAATTTTCTACAAGCTGTGTTTAGTAATCATAGATATAATGTATCATTATATCATATTTATAAATTTTATCAAGATGGCTGCTATTTATGAAGAACCTTTCCTGCTAACTAAGTTTTGCAAATATATCCAGCATTGACATTTTATATTTTAGATAATAATAAGGCAGGATTAATCAGAGGTTAATATTTTCAGAAGTTTTTTTCCTACCTCTTCCAGAAATTAGAGGCCATGATAATATGGGAAATGTTAAATATTAGTTTCTGTATTTTTACATTGTGCATGTCATGCCATTATTGACTGGAAATTGCTATTTGGTCCAGATTTTGCTGAAACTTTACTGTGAAAATTTCCAGCCCAATTGCCTAAATATAAAGAAGGAAATTTTTGGAAAACTAAAATACTAGAAGAAACCATATTGATATTTATGTGTGTATGTGTGTATGTCTGGAGCCATAATGGGACAAGATAATATACTAGCAGGTAATCATCCTGAAATGCCTGCTTCAGATTATCATATAATCTGTGACAGGTGAGCACCCATCAGCAAGGCTGTTGGGGACTAATTTTAGGAAAGATTCCTGCTATTAATATGCTTTTCCTATTATTATTAAACATATATAATAATCAATAAATAATACCACAGTCCTTTGGAGCAGATCTCTGCAGTTCCACGAAGATGTACTGTTTTGAAGACAAATAGGTGACTTAAGTTTTAATTATTATTCTATAAAAAGTCCTAAAACTATATCTGTGATTATTAAGCTCTTTTATAGTGGAACTTCATTAGCTCCTCTTCTGATAGTCAAGACTACAATGAGAACTCTGCCACTCTCCCAAGTGTCACCAGTTAATTGCTCTTATATGGCAACCCGACTTTCTTCTGCTCAAAGCACATTCCATGAGGTTGTAAAACAATTAAGCAAAGGTCATAATAAGGGAACTAGGATTTATTATAGGTGTTAGGACAGAAGATATAATATTGAATGGATTTATCTATACAAAATTTCACTTATAACTTAGTTATGGTTTTAAACTTTCTATGAACCTGTAAAGAAAACAAATGATAGATGTCTAGCTAGATAATTATTCCTAATGGATATGCATGTAAACATTCTCTCTTGTAAACTTCTATTTCAATTTATGACTTGGAATTTTGTGTGAACTTGTGATAAACATTGTAACATGTGATCCTGTATTCTGAAAGATGTTTAAAGGCTGAGAAGAAGAGAAGTCAGACCAGAAGAATTTAGATGAGAGGAACAGAGCTGAGCGAAGAACTGAACTGAGGAGAAGTTTTTAGTCAGAAGAGAACAAGATTAGAAGGAGAATGCAGAGTGGAATAACTTGGAAACTATACATAACATAAAATAACTAAGAGAACAATGTGCAGGAGGCAGAGGGAAAGAGGAAAAAAGAAGATGTTGCAGAGAGCAGAAGTAGCAGGCAGGCTTCTCCTTACCATGCAACAGGATAGGTCCCAAGGTAGGGACAAGACAGGCTTATTCTTATTAAGAGAAACAAAGACTTTTTCTTACAAACATGGATTTAATTCATTTAGCATTAAAAGAGTGGAAGCTATTTCTCTTTCAATGCAATAAATGTTGGAGTCCATTTTTCATCCAGAATAAGTGAATTCTTTCTTCCATGGTGCTTGGTTTTTTGCTCTATATACATATGTAAGTATGGATGTGTGTGTAAGTATGTAATTGTGGAATGTATGCATATGTGTGTGTAAGTATGAAATTGTGAGTATGCATGTAATCTGGGCCCATCTGACTTTGCCTGGAAATATATTTTTGGAGCTGTGAATGAATTTATGTGAGATTATGCATATTCACTTATGTAGAAGTTTTTCTTTCTGCACGTGTTATTCTCTTCTCCTGGTTTAATAGAAGTTTATTGCACCTAAATTCCCCCTAGCCTGACAAGCAAGAGGTATCTGGACAAGAGGGAAAAGGCTCTTGCAACTAAATAAACCTTTACTTAATCTCCTGCTGTTTTAGGATGAGGTGCTAAGTGTCTGAGACTGCAGTCTGTGGCTTCAGAGGAACAGAGAAGGCAGGTCAGCTATATTAGCATAGTAAGATAAGTAAACTTTTTATTATACAACAACCCTGAATTTTCTGTAAGAAAAAGTTTTACCCCAGAATTTAGTAAGTCAGAGTCTTACCCCTGCCAATGCTCTTCTCCACTCAGCTGCCTCAATATGAACCAAGAAGAAACACCTCTGCCTGGACTGGCTCCCAGCATATGTATGTATATATGTATGTATGTATGTATGTATGTATGTATGTAGGTAGGTAGGCAGGAATTTATTCATTCATTCATTTATTATTGGATACTTTCTGTATTTACATTTCAATTTCAAATGTTATTCCCTTTCCTGGTCCCCACCCCCAAAACACCTATTCCATTCTCTTTCTCCCTGCTTCTATTAGGGTCTTCCCATTCCCATCTACCCACAACTGCTTCCCTGCCATGCATTCTTCTACACTTGGAAAATCATATTGATTTCTACTACTGTCTTTCATAGTGGGTGTATTAACGTCTTGTTTGAATAAAGTGGAACAATGGGCTTCTTTCCTATATAACCTTGGAAAAACCCAGAACTTTTCATGTTATCCTTGGTTACTAGTGACTTTTACTTGATTAGATTTAGCAAAATCATTCTTAATATAAAAAGGTTTAGTTCCCTGTTTGGTTCAATAGATATAGATTCAGGTTTTATTTTACTTTTTGTCTATGAATCTTGACTTATGTCCTGGAAGTACTTCTTGTTTATTATTTTTTTTAAAGATAACATATGCAGAAAGTTATTTTGGTAGCAGAGTTAGGCAGCAGATTTCTCTGTCATATTTTGCTAATTTAACAACATAAACTATATGTTTATGATCACAATTATAAACTTTTACTTATATAAATAATGATTTACATGAAAGGTTGCTGAATTTTGTCAAATGCTTTTTCAGCAACTAATGAAATGATCATATTTTTTTTTTTTTACTTTGAGTTCGTTTATGTAGCGGGTTGCATTGATGGATTTCCATATATTGAACCAACCCTGCATCCCTGGAATGAAGCCTACTTGATCATGGTGGATGATTGTTTTGATGTGTTCTTGGATTTGGTTGGCAAGAATTTTATTAAGTATTTTTGAATCGATATTCATAAGGAAAATTGGCCTGAAGTTCTCTTTCCTTGTTGGATCTTTGTGTGGTTTTGGTGGCTTTGTGTAATTGTGGCTTCATAGAAAGAGTTGGATAGTGTTCCTCCTGTTTCTATTTTGTGGAATAGTTTGAAGAGTATTGGTGTTAGGTCTTCTATGAAGGTCTGGTATAATTCTGCACTGAAACCAGCTGGTCCCGTGCTTTTTTTGGTTGGGAGACTTTCTATGACCCCTTTTATTTCTTTAGGGATTATGGGACTGTTTAGATGATATATTTGATCCTGATTTAATGTTGGTGTCTGATATCTGTCTAGGAAACTGTCCATTTCCTCCAGTTTCTCCAGTTGTGTTGAATATAGGCTTTTGTAGTAGGATTAATGATTTTTTGAATTTCCTCAGTTTCTGTTGTTATATTTCCCTTTTCATTTCTAATTTTGTTAATCTGTATACTGTCTCTGTGCCCTTTCTTTAGTCTGGCTAAGGGTTTATCCATCTTGTTGATTTTCTCAAAGAACCAGCTCCTGGTTTTGTTGATTCTTAGTATGGTTCTCTTTGTTTCTACTTGATTGATTTCAGCCCTGAGTTTGATGATTTCCTGCCTTCTACTCCTCCTGGGTGAAATAGCTTCTTTTTGTTCCAGACAGGTGTGTCATTAAGCTGCTAGTGTATGCTCTCTCCATTTTCTTTTTGGAGGCACTTAGGGCTATGAGTTTTCCTCTTAGCACTGCTTTCAATTTGTCCCATAGATTTGGGTATGTTGTGCCTTCATTTTCGTTAAATTCTAAAAAGTCTTTGATTTCTTTCTTTATACTGGAATGAAGCCTACTTGATCATGGTGGATGATTGTTTTGATGTGTTCTTGGATTCGGTAGGCAAGAATTTTATTAAGTATTTTTGCATTGATATTCACAAAGGAAATTGGCCTGAAGTTCTCTTTCTTTGTTGGATCTTTGTGTGGTTTTGGTATCAGTTTAATTGTGTCTTCATAGTACAAGTTGGGTAGTGTTCCTTCTGTTTCCATTTTGTGGAATAGTTTGAATAGTATTCAAAGAATAAGCAAAAAAGCTTTTAGCATGAGGTTAAGAATTTTAAAATATAACAATCAACAATAAAAGCTAAAATTTAGTATGCATAGAATTGTATTAAGAGGCTCCAGAGGATATTATAAGTCATTTTAATATCCTTTCACTCTCAAAATGCTATCTTATTTGTCATTGAAATGATATTCAAAATGCTACTCATTATGTAAAGAAAAAAATGAATGTATTCATGAAGTATCTCCATAGTCTACCAAACAGATTAGGCAGATGTGGTTTTGGGTTTTCTTCAGAAGGAATAATGCTTTGAAAAAAGTCAACAATAAGAGTATTCTGAAACAGTTATAACTTTACTATTGATTTCTTTTCTTTTATCTGTTTAGTTTTTAGTTCTTAGGCAATCATTATCTTCATATTCGACCAAGAAAGGGCAGCAAAACTGTTAGAAGACTATAACATCATTCCCATTGATTACTAACAAGGACATGGAAATCACTATTTTTGAAATTTGTTTTGTTTAAATTTATGACACAAGACTTAACACAGAAGTTGCCAAAAAGGGGTACCACTTAGTGTGTTCTTTGGGCAAATGTTTATTCACAAAGACATGACTTCCCTGCTACTGCTATTCAGCTAACTGGTTCCTCAGCATGTCCTATAATAATTACCACATGGCATTATAGCAGGCACACAACAGGCAGCAATGAAACATCTGGCATACATTCAAAAACAGTTACCAAAAGACTCTCCAGGAAAAAAATATGGCTTCAAAGTAGGGCAAAGCTTACTCATCCCTTTTGGGGGTCAATCTATTATAACAGAGTTAAATACATTATATATGGATGGATATTGTTGTGTGTGTTTGTGTGTGTGTGTGTGTGTGTGTGTGTGTGTGTCAGAGAGACAGACACACACACACACACACACACACACACAGAGAGAGAGAGAGAGAGAGAGAGAGAGAGAGAGAGAGAGAGAGAGAGAGAGAGTGTGTTTCGGTGTGTTTGGTGATCAAATTGCTAGAAAAATGGTTGTAATTACCCATATGTGAACTTGCATGCATGCAGGTACACACACAAAAACAATCTTTCACAGGATTTGAAAGGCCCATTTTCCTTAATATGAAGATATTTTGATTTAACTATTTTGCTCCAGACTTAAATAATGAATTCATACTATACCTCATCTCATGAGGGTATTTCTTTACACATTTGATTGAAAGAAGTTTCATTGAATCTGCAAGTGATTTCATGAATCCTAGTTTTAAAATGTGGACTTACAATATTTTACTCGATTTTATGAATATCCATATAATATATAATTAGCACTTCTTCAGAATATGGAATATCTGTATATCTATACATCTATACATTTATAATCTTATGTGCAGATATGTTGTTATTTTATAAATAATTACAATTGCTGCTCTAATATCTTGTGCCTCTGAAAATCAAAAGTCTACATGTCTCTCACCATAAGTACAGAATAATGTAACACAGAGTACAAAGTTACCCTCAACTGTAATTAATAGAGTACTGTCTGACCATTTATTGATGGCTATTTTGACTAAACCAAAGAATACTCTGATACAATATAGCATAGTTGTTTTGATGGAGCTGATATATTGCAGCTTCATTCTCTTCTCATATAAAGGGTTGAATTAATAAAACAATATTCTTCTAGCCTTATGCAGCATGGTACAAATTCATGCAAAGAAACAGTCTAATCTGATCATCTCATTAGATGCAGAAAAAACATTTGACAAAATTCAGCATCCTTTGATGCTAAAGGTCTTGGAAAGAACAGGAATTCAAGGCCCATACTTAAACATCGTTAAAGCAATATACAGCAAACCAGTGGCCAACATCAAACTAAACGGAGAGAAACTTGAAATCAGGGACTAGACAAGGCTGTCCTCTCTCTCCATATCTTTTCAATATAGTACTTGAAGTTCTAGCTAGAGCAATTAGACATTCTGTCAGATTATGGCTGGATTTATCACTGGGCCAAACTGTGTGCATACAACTGGTATGTAAGACTTGCATAGAGCTACAGTATATAGGCCAAAGTGAGAAAGCATGGAGTTGAAACCACAGAATGTCCCAATGGTAATGGGGTTTGGAAATATGTATAATTGCATCTCATATTAGACTGTGAAAATATTTCAGGACACTGCATTGTCTGTCTTTCAGTTACAGTAACAGCTTTGCTGACCAAAAATCATAACATCTAGTTTAGCAAACAGATGGCAGCAGAAATATTGGGGTGGTCATAGTCATGCCAATAATAGGAGTAATGTCTACATGGCAGATGTAGGTCCACAGCACATTCAGGAACTGAGTTCCTGAACATCAACAGATCAGTAGACTATATTATAGGCCATTTTCTTGTCTGTTTCCATTTTTCACTGTATTCTTTCCTTCTTCGTCTTACCTTACCTGATATTTACTTTGAGAGCTGGCATAGGTATAAGAATGACTGTTTTGGGAAAAAATGACAATGTGGTAGCTATTTATAACTATGATTTTCCTTAACCATGGTGAAAGACTAAAGTCTTTGGTCCTAGGCTAGGCCTAGGTGTGTTGATGTGGTTTTAAATGAAGACTGACGTAAAGAGCTACTAGTACTTGCTATTTCATGTTACTTCCTATGGATGGAATATGTTTTTCATGACCAACCCTTGGCAGAAACAGGGTTCAAATTCTGGTTTCCCATCTCAGTGGAACAGAAAGCTTCAAAGTGAGACATTGGCAATGGAGCAGGCTGTTGTGATGGGAATGTACATGCTGAGCACATTTTAGAAGCCAAGACATTAGCAATGGTGAAGCCTGATGCAATCAAGGGTCCATGCTGAGCACTTTTTAGAAACCAAATTCTCTAGCATGGTATTTCAATTCATGAAGTTAGGGTCAAGACAAGCAAACACTTACTCTCACTCTTCTCAGCATTCCAAGGTAACTTTCTTCCATACTTCCCTATGTTTTTTAAGATATTACATACTGTTTCTGCATTCTCCTTTCTTTTTCTTTTTTTAATTACTATTTTTAATCATATGTTTTACAGTCCAGTCTTTGTCCCCCTCTGGTCTGCCCTGCAACAATTCCTCATCCCATTCTTTCCTCCCCCAACTTCAAGGAGGATGTCCACACCTCTCCCATACAAACATCCAGATCTCCCCACTCTTTGGGGCCTCAAACATGTGGGTTAAATGCATCTTCTCTCACTGAGGCTAGACCAGGCAGGCCTCTGCTGTGTGAGTGTGTGTGAGGGGGGGCTCATATCAGCTAGTATATACTACCTGTTTGTTGGCCCAGTATCTGAGAGATCTCAAGAGTGCAGGTTAGTTGAGACTGCTGATCTTCCTGTGGAGTCACTCTCCTCCTCAACTTCCTTTTTCCTAATTCAACCATAGAGTTTCCCAACTTCTGCCAATTGGTTGAATGTAGGTATCTGCATCTGACACTTTCAGCTGCTTGTTTGGCTTTTCAAAGGACAGTCAGGATAGGCCCCTCTTTGTAACCACACCAGAGCCTCTCCTTGAGCCCCTAGGAATTTCTTTTCCTCAGGCTCTTCATTTTTGATCCTGCAGTTTTTTCACACAGGAACAATTTTAGGTCAGAATTTTTGACTGTGAGATGACAAACCCATCCCTCTATTTGATGCACTGTGTCTCTACTGGAGGTGGACTCTACAATGTCCCTCTCCTTGCTGTAGAGGTCCCTCTTAATCTAGGGTCCCTCCCTATGAGTCCTGAGCATCTCTCACCTCCCAGATCTCTGGTACATTCTAGAGGGTTCCCCCATCTCTTACCTCCGGAGGTTTTCTGTTTCCATTCTATCTGCTTAATTTCAGGCTTCACTCCTTATCTCCTTCAATACCTGATCCTGTTTACCCATTGGTCTCCCTGTTCCCTTTCCCACCCAGGTCCCAACTTCCTTCTGCCCCCAATGATTGCTTTCTTCTCCCTCCTGAGCAGGATTGAGGCTTCCTTACTTGAGCTCTTCAGCTTGTTAACTTTCATGAGTAATATGGATTGCATCCTGGCTATTCTGTACTTTTTGGCTAAAATCCACTTGTTAGTGAGTACATACCATATATGACCTTTTGTGTGGGAGTTACCTCACTCAGCATGATATTTTCTAGTTCAATCAATTTACCTACAGTCATGATATCCTACTACTTAATAGCTCAATAATATTCCATTTTGCAAATGAACCACATTTTCTGTATCTATTCTTACATTGTGGGACATCTGAGTTGTTTCCAACTTCTGGCTATCAAAAATAAGTCCTCTATGAACATAGTGGATAATGTGCTCCTATGGTATGGTGGAGCATCTTCTGGGTATATGCCCAAGAGTGGTATAACTGGCTCTTCAGGTAGATCTATTTCCAATTACCTGAGGAATCTCCAGATTGATTTCCAGAGTGGCTGTACAAGTTTGCAATCCTAAGAGCAATAGAGAAGTATTTCTCTTTCTCCACATCCTTGCCAACATATGTTGTCACCTGAGGATTTGATTCTAGCTATTCTGATTGGTGTAAGGTGGAATCTCAGGGTCATTTTGGTTGGCATTTCTGTAATCACTAAGGACTTTGAACACTTCTTCAAGTGCTTCTCGGCCAATTGAAATTCTTTTGTTGTGAATTCTGTTTAAATCTATACCCCATTTTTTAAAATTGGGTTCTTTGGGATTTTTGTAGGTTAACTTAAGTTCTTTATATCTTTTGGATATTAGCCTTCTATCAGATGTGGGGTTAGTGAAGATTTTTTTCCAATCTGTAGGTTGATGATTTGTCCTATTAACTACACCCTTTGCCTTACAGAAGCATTCAGTTTCATGAGGTTCCATTTAAGAATTCTTGATTTTAGAGCCTGAATCATTACAATTCTGTTTAGAAAATCCCCCAACCCCCATGCCAATGAGTTTCAGGTGCTTTCCCACATTCTCTTCCATTAGATTCAGTATATCTAGTTCTATAATGAAGTCCTTGATCCACTTGGACTTGAACTTTGTGCAAGGTGACAAATATAAATCTATTTTTATTTTTCTACAAACCAGCTGCCAGTTATAACAACACCATTTATTGAAGATGTTCTTGCCTTTCCATTGCAAATTTTTGCTTCTTTGTCAAACACCAAGTGTTCATAAGTGCATGGTTTTATTTCTGGGTCTTCAATTCTATTCCCTTGATCAACCTGTCTGTCTCTGTACTAATACCATGCAGTTTTTATCACTATTGCTCTATAGTACAGCTTGAGGTCAGGGATGGTAATTCCCTCAGCTGTTCTTTTATTGTTTAGAATTGTTATCTCTATTCTGGTTTTTTTTTTTTTTCAGATTAAATAGAGAATTGCTCTTTCCTTGTCTTTGAATGGTTGTGTTAAAATTTTTATGAGGA
The DNA here is from genome assembly GCF_947179515.1 of Apodemus sylvaticus. Classification (NCBI taxonomy): domain Eukaryota; kingdom Metazoa; phylum Chordata; class Mammalia; order Rodentia; family Muridae; genus Apodemus; species Apodemus sylvaticus. The sequence continues at coordinate 83,187,089 of NC_067495.1, read as the reverse complement.
TTACATTAAATATGTTCCCTGCTTTTGGTAGGATGGCCATTGTTACCATGTTAATTCTACAAATCCACGAGCATGGGATATCTCTCCATTTTTTGAGGTCTTCTTTGATTTCTTTCTTGAAAGACTTGAATTTCTTGTCATAGAGATTTTTCACTTATTTGGTTAGGGTTTCCCCAAGATATTTTATATTATTTTTGATATTTATGAATGCATTGCTTCCCAAATTTCTTTCTTAGCCCATTTATCATTTCTATAAAGGGCAGATACCAATTTGTTTAATTTAATTTTATAACTAGCCTCTTTGCTGAAGTTGTTTACTAGCTGTAGAATTTCTCTGGGAAAACTTTTGGGTTTGCTTATGTATACTATCATATCATCTGCAAATAGTGTTTCCTTGACTTCTTCTTTCCTAGTTTGTATCTCCTTGATCTTCTTTTTTTGTCTTATTGCTGTGTTTGAAACTCTGGGTGCTATATTGAACAAACATAAGGAGGGAGGGCATACTTGTCTCTGACCTTAGTGATATTGCTTCAAGTATGTCTCCTTTTAATTTGATATTGGCTGTTGGTATGCTGCATATTACTTTTATTATACTTAGGTATAGGCTTTGAATTCCTGATCTCTCCAATACTTTTAACATGAAAGGGTGTTGTATTTTGTCAAATGCTTTTTCGGTGTCTAATGAGATAATCATGTTATTTTATTGTTATTGTTGAGTTTGTTTATATAACGGGTTACTTTAATGCATTTTTGGATATTGCACTAACCTTGCTTCCTTGGGATGAAGATTACTTGATCATGGTGAATCTGTACTTGGATTCTGTTTGCTGGAGTTGTATTGAGTAGTTTTGCATTGATATCATAATCAAAATTATTCTGAAGTTCTCTTTTTATGGGGCATCCTTTGTTGTTTAGGTTTTAGAGTAATTGTGGCTTTATAGAATGAATTAGGTAGTTTTCCTTCTGTTTCTATTTTATGGAACAGTTTGAGGAGTTTTGATATTATATCTTCAAATTTCTGGTAGAATTCTGTACTTAAGCCATTTGTCCCTGGGTCCTTTTTGTTTGGGAGGTTTTAAATGACTTCTTTTTAGGGCATTTGTGCCTGTTTAGATAGTTTATTTGCCCCAAATCTAACTTTGATATTTGGTATTTGTCTAAGAAATAATCCATTTCATCTAGATTTTCCAGTAGTAGGATCTGATTTTTTTTAATTGCCTCAGTTTCTGTTGATATATCTGCCTTTTCATTACTGATTTTGTTAATTTGGATACTATCCCTGTACCCTTTAGCTAGTTTGGTTAGGAGTATATCTATCTTATTGATTTTCTCAAAAAACAGACACATGCTCCACTATGTTCATAGCAGCCTTATTTATAATAACCAGAAGCTGGAAAGAACCCAGATATCCCTCAATGGAGGAATGAATACAGAAAATGTGGTATATATACACAATGGAGTACTATTCAGCAATTAAAAACAATGAATTCATGAATTTCTTAGGCAAATGGTTGGAACTGGAAAATATCATCCTAAGTGAGGTAACGCAATCACAAAAGAATACACAAGGAATGCAATCACTGATAAGTGGATATTAACTAGCCCTGAAGCTCTGAATACTGAAGATACAATTAGCATATCAAATGATTCCCATGAAGAAGGAAGAAGAGGGCCCTAATCCTGGAAAGGCTTGATCCAGCATTGTAGGGGAATACCAGGATAGAGAAAAGGGAGGGGGAAAGATAGGAGACTTGATGGAGAGAAGAGGACTTATGGGGCATATGGGGGGGGGGGGGGGACTGGGAAAGGGGAAAGCTTTTGGAATGTAAACAAAGAATACAGAAAATAAAATAAAATAAAAAACAAACAAACAAACAAACAAAAAACTCCAAGTTTTGTTGATTCTTTGTATCCCTGCCTTCATTTCTGTTTGCTTCATTTCTGTCAGATGTTTGGCTCTTTTCTGCCTTCTACTTGTCTTATGTGTGTTTGCTTCCTTTTGTTCTATGACTTTCAGTTGTGCTGTTGTCAGTGTAAGATTTCCCCAATTTCTTTACCGAGGCACTTAATGCTATGAATTTTCCTTTGAGAAATGCTTTCATTGTGTTCCATAAGTTTGGGTAAGCTATGTGATCATTTTCACTGATTTTCAGCAAGACATTAATATCTTTATTTATATCTATCTTATTGATTTTCTCAAAAAACAGACACATGCTCCACTATGTTCATAGCAGCCTTATTTATAATAACCAGAAGCTGGAAAGAACCCAGATATCCCTCAATGGAGGAATGAATACAGAAAATGTGGTATATATACACAATGGAGTACTATTCAGCAATTAAAAACAATGAATTCTTGAATTTCTTAGGCAAATGGTTGGAACTGGAAAATATCATCCTAAGTGAGGTAACGCAATCACAAAAGAATACACAAGGAATGCAATCACTGATAAGTGGATATTAACTAGCCCTGAAGCTCTGAATACTGAAGATACAATTAGCATATCAAATGATTCCCATGAAGAAGGAAGAAGAGGGCCCTAATCCTGGAAAGGCTTGATCCAGCATTGTAGGGGAATACCAGGATAGAGAAAAGGGAGGGGGAAAGATAGGAGACTTGATGGAGAGAAGAGGACTTATGGGGCATATGGGGGGGGGGGACTGGGAAAGGGGAAAGCTTTTGGAATGTAAACAAAGAATACAGAAAATAAAATAAAATAAAAAACAAACAAACAAACAAACAAACAAAAAACTCAAAGTTTTGTTGATTCTTTGTATCCCTGCCTTCATTTCTGTTTGTTTCATTTCTGTCAGATGTTTGGCTCTTTTCTGCCTTCTACTTGTCTTATGTGTGTTTGCTTCCTTTTGTTCTATGACTTTCAGTTGTGCTGTTGTCAGTGTAAGATTTCCCCAATTTCTTTACCGAGGCACTTAATGCTATGAATTTTCCTTTGAGAAATGCTTTCATTGTGTTCCATAAGTTTGGGTAAGCTATGTGATCATTTTCACTGATTTTCAGCAAGACATTAATATCTTTATTTCTTCCCTGACCAAATTATCATTGAGTAGAGAGTTGTTCAGTTTCCATCAGTATGTGAGCTTTCTCTTGTTTTTGTTGTTATTGAAGTCAAGCCTTAGTTCGGGTGATGTGACAGGATGCATGGAATTATTTCAATCTTCTTTATCGATGGAGTATGTTTGTAACCAATAATGTGGTCAGTTTTAGAAAAAGTGCCATAAGGTTCTGAGAAGAAGGTATATCTTTTATGGTGAAATGTTCTATATATGTTTGTTAAATACTTTTGTTTCATAAAAAAGTCTAATTTATTGGATATTAGCATAGCAACTATGGCTTTTTTTCTTGGGACTACTTGGTTGGAAGATATTTTTCCAGACTTTTACTCTGAGGTAGTAACTGTCTTTGTTATTGGGGTATATATTTTTATGCAGCCAAATGCTGGGTACTGCTTGCATATCCAGTCTGTTCGCTTATATCTTTTCATTGGAGAATTGAGTGCATTGATTTTGAGCGATATTAAAGAGAGATGATTCTTCCTCAGTTATGTTTATTGTTGTAGGTGGCATTATGTCTATGTGATTCTTTCCTTTTGGCTTTTTTGTAAGATGATTAATATCTCTTTTTTTTTTTTTTTACAATAGGTACTCTACATATGTTGGAGTTTTCCTTCTAATATGCTCTATAGGGCTGAGTTTCTAGATAGATATTATGTAAATTTGGTTTTGTCCTGGAATATGTTTGTTTCTTCATCTATGCTAATTGGCATAGATGGGTTGGCATTTGTGTTTTCTTAGGATTTGCATGGCCTCTGTCCAAGGCTTTCTGGCTTTTATGGTCTTTTGAGAAGTCTGGGCTAATTCTGATAGGGGTGCCTTCATATGTTACTTGGCCTTTTCCCCTTATAGCTTTTAATATTCTTTCTATGTTCTGTCCATTTGTTGTTTTATTTGGTAATACATGCATTTTCTTTTCTGGTCTAGTCTATTTGGTATTCTACAGCATTCTACCTGTTTACATGTGCTTTCTTGTATTTCTTTCAGTAAGTTATTTATATCCTTTTTAAAGGACTGTACTATCTTTATGAGTTCACAATTTAGGTCAGCATCCTGGTTTTCAGGTGTGCTGGTATATCTAACACTTGCTGTGGTGGGAGAGCTGGGTATTGATAATGACAAAGTATATTAGCTTCTGTAGCTTATGGGCTTGTGCTTACCTCTTGCTATCTGGTTATCTCTGGTGTTATCTGGCCTGAGTGACTCTGTGTGGAACCTTCCTCCTCTATCCCTTTGTTGGTGTCAGTCTTCTGAGAGGCCTGTTTTTCTGGCTGTAGCAGTCCTCTTGTGATGCCTTCAGACTGTGGGGTCTTCAGAGGGGCAGATATGCTGCTGATGTGTTGCCCAGCATGCAGCTGACTTCCTGGGTGTCCTTCAGACTGTGGGATCTACAGAAGAGTAGGCAATCTGAAGATCTGTGGCCCTGTGTGCAGCAGATGTCTTGGGAGGCCTTGAGACTTTTGGGTCTTCAGAGAATCAGTCAAGCTGTTTCCCTGTGTGTAGCTGTTCTGCTTGGAAGTCTTAAGACTGTCGAGTTTGTTGCCCTGAGTGCAACATATCTCCTAGGGCATCTTCAAGCTGTTGGGTCTTCAGAGGACTAGACAAGGTTGTGATCTGCCTTGGTGTAAGGCAAAGGCTGGAAGTGGGGGTAAAGCTTGGGGCAGAGTTGGGCATGGTGATAGGTTCCATGTCTGCTAGGGATTCCTTGCCACTGTGGTATCTGGGAAGAACCTTTATCTATTGCCCTGCATATAGCAGAACACCTGTGAGGGCTTCAGATTTTGGTGTATTTAGAAGATCTGACAAGCTGGCAATCTTGCTTTCTCTTAACTGCTCTCATATCCTACTGTTCATCTACTGTCAACTTTTCCATCCTTGAGGATATGTACTTAGACTTCTAGATAAGACATTGTCCTAGGCATATGGAAAAAAAGAAAAAATGTTTCATGTACACATTTAATCTTTATGGAAATATGAAACAAAAATCAGAACCATCCATACAGGCAAGCCTCTTCATTGAAACTATTAAGCTAAGAGTTGGGCCTTTATTTTAGCACTTCTTAGGATGGAGAACACATTTCAAAAAGATGAAAGAATAAAATCTCACAAATGCTAGCTAGAACCAGGGATTTTCACCTGAATATTTTGGGACAATCTGCCAAGAAAGACACAAGAATTGGTTCAAAATATAGAAAACCTGAAAGTATTGGTGACTTAACAAGTGTATCTAACCTACCTCAGGCTATAGAAAATTATCTCAAATGCCTAGTAGCAAGGGGGTCTTCAGGACTCTACATGTGAAGTAAAAGACATTTCCAGTACTAAAGATGCCCTTTATATCTTTTCTCACACTTAAGAATTGTCAGGGAAATTTCACCTCCAGTTCCATTGAATTTTTTTTATATGCTATATCCTCAAAAGTTGGAATAAATTTGATTCTGAGAATCTCTGATAGTTTAAATAAAGAGTGGCCCCTGTAGAATCAATGTTTTAATATTTGCTTCTCATTTAATGGAAATGATTGGTGAAGATTGGGACCTTTGGTGTCTTTGGAAAGGTGTTTTTCTGGGGTGTGCTTTGAGGTCTCAAAAGATTCTGCCATTCCTTGTAGTATTCTCTCTCTCTCTCTCTCTCTCTCTCTCTCTCTCTCTCTCTCTCTGTGTGTGTGTGTGTGTGAGTGTGTCTGTCTGTCTGTATGTCTCTGCTTCCTGTCTGCAGGTAAGGATGTGATTTTTCAGCTAGTGCTTTAAAACCATGCCTGCTTGCATACTGCCATGCTCCCCGGTATGATGGCCATGAAATGTAGCTCTTTGCTACCATATAACCTGAATTGAATCCTTTCATTTATCAGATGCCTTGCTCATGATGGTTTTTTTGTTGTCGTTGGTTTTGATTTTTGTCACAGCAGTAGAATTGAAACAAAAATTGACATTCAAGGACACTTCATTTTTGACAAAGAATTCAAAACCATAGAGTGAAAAAAAAAATAAAACAGCTTAAACAAATGGTGCTGGTCTAATTAGAAGAGTGGAAATAGATCCATATTTATCACCCTGAAGAAATCCCACATCATTGTGGATCAAGGACCTCAATAACAAACTGTATATATTAAATCTCCTAGAAGAGAAATTGGGAATAAGTCTTGAAGATGATGATACAGGAGAAAATTTCATGAACAGAACACTGATGGTTCAGGCTTTAAGATCAATAATTGATAAATAGAACTTCATGAAACTAATAATATTCTGTAAGGCAAAGGACACTGTCAATAGGAAAAAAGTGCAGCCTACACATTGGAAAAGTATCTTCACCAACTCTACATCTGCCAGAGAGATTACATACAGTATTTGCAAAGAACTTAAGAAGTTGAACACTAATAAATTCAACAACCCATTTATAAAATGGATTACAGAGGTTAACACAAAATTCTCAACAGAGGAATCTCAATTAGTTGAGATCACTGACAGGAATGATGAAAGTCCTTAGGGAAAGTCATCAGGGATATACAAATCAAAACAACACTGGGGTTCCATCTTACACTAATCAGAATGGCTAAGATAAAAAACTCAAGAGATAATAGTGAGAACCTGGAGCTCAGGAAACATTCCTCCATTGCTGGTGGGTATGTAAACTTGTACAACCATTTTGGAGATCAATTTGGTGGTTTCTTAGGAAGCAACAAAGAGTTCTAGCTCAAGAACTATTTGCCCAGTTTTATCATGCTTCAGCATATACCGAAAAGGTACTCCACCAGCCCACAAAGTTACTGACTCAACTCTGTTCATAGCAAATTTATTAGTAATAGCCAGAAACTGTAAACAACCTAGATGACCCACAACTGAAGAATGGATACGAAAATTGTGGTACATCTATATAATGAAATGCTATTCAGCTCATGGATTGCCCATAAGATGAGTCTCAAATAGGGATGGTTAATTGTTGGCTATTCCCTCAGTCTCTGCTCTATTCCTTGTTCCTGTATTTCCTGCAGACAGGTAAATTTGGGGGTCAAAACTTTTGTGAGTGGAATGGTTTCCCTAATGTACCTCTGGTGTTTCTGCTGGCATACAAATACATCATGAGTTTTTCAAGCAAGTGAATAAAACTTGAAAATATCATCCTTTCTGAGGTAACCAAGTCCCAAATGTGTATGCTCATACCTAATGGTCTGTACTCATTATACATAGATATCTGCCATGAATTAAAAGACATTCCACTGATCCAAAGAAGTTAAATAGTAAGGAAATCATAAGTATAAATGCTTGAATTTCACTTAGAAGGAAGAATAAAATAGAAGATGGAGGGAGGGAACTGGGTAGTAGCTGGAATAAGAGGGGAATTGTTGTTTCAGTATCAGGTGTGGAGAGGGACAAGATATATGACCAGATGGCTATGAGAATGAAGGGAAATCTGCAATTGACTATGATGGGGAGCTGGTGCTCATTTCCAGTATGTGACAGCAATTTGGGATAAGCAAGGCACCAAACAACTAATGAAATTGATATTAGCTGTGACTCACATCATTTGGGATATGGAACCTGAAGAGATCACCTCCTATAGCTAGGCAGGAACCTCGGTGGAGCATTATGGACACAATTCCATCCACAAAACTATTGACTCCAAATTTATCTTGTCTACAAGAAATTCAAGGAGAGGATAGAACAGAGACTGAGGGAATTGTCAAAAAATAACCATCCCAATTTGAGACACATCCCATGGGCAAGCAGAAATCCCTGACACTATTAATAATTCTCCATTATACTTGCAAGCTGTAGTGTAGCATCACTGTCCTCTAAAGCTGTTTGCTATTCCTCTTGCATGGTCCTTAACATCAGTGCATATGATAATTTTCTAAGTATTATGAACATATTAATTAGAAGCACACCAATTAATTTAATAAGCATATAAATTGTTTTAGTGAAGGTAGCATTATGAGAAAGTGAGATGTGTTCTTTAAGTGTTTGAATATGAGAACTATATCTTATATCCATGAACATTCTCAAACTTTTGTAAATACTATACTACTAAACTGACATGATTTATAATTTTTGTTGTTTCTTATGAATTACAAGTTTATAACTAATCCATTTATTTTTCTTGTTTTGTCTAGAGATAAATGACAAAGATAAATTTCAAAAGCATAAATTTCTTGACTTTTACATCATACCTAATTCTGTCTGATGTAAATATATGTATGTCTGTATATAGTAATAAAATAATAAATATATGTATGTATGTATTATAATAAATCACACATATTTGGATGAAACCTGAAGAGAAATTGGACCTGAATTTGAAAGAGAACAAGGTTGAGGTGTAGGTACAGGAGAATGTTTGAAGAGAGGAACAGGAAGTGAGAAGTAATGTAATAATATTATAATATCAAAACATTTTAAGGAACTTTCATAATTTTATTTTAGCGTTTTGATTTCACTAAAGCAACCATTAAAAGTTGTCATTATTAGGAAAGATTTGAGTATATGATTAATGCTTAACAAAAATTATTCTAGTTTGCCTTATGATATTATATTCATCTGTACTCCTTTGACCTCCCTTTGTTCTTGTTTTTATCAGTAGTTTATGTTTGGGTACATTTACACAAAATGCTTCTTAATAGTATGTAATGAATAACAAGCTAAAGTTTATCATTTTGATCAGGACAGCATTTTACTAAAACCTTATATCATCTTGTTAGGTAGGCAGCAAAAAGTCCTGTAATTTTATGGCTACCACTATTTGGCTGACAAGAAAGAACATTACTGGGGAAAAACATGAATGTCATTTATTCAGTTTTATTTTTCATTTCCAAAATGATTTCTTAGTTACAAATATTGGCAGAATAACATATACACTCTTCTAATATGCAAAATCAAAGAGAATCTGTTTTACTAAAAGATTTACTCCTCATGAGTAATAATTGAGGTTATCCATTATAACATACATACATATGTGAACATGCAAATATCATATACATGCTTCTGTAACATGTCTATGTTTATAAATAGACATACATACACATTCATATATATTGAAACAGAGAGACAATATCGAGGCCTCGTATTTCATGTTTGTAATACTAGAATTTAGGAGGCTGGAAGAAGATGATTGTTGCCACAATTCTGAGAATAGCTTATGAGTTAGCTCCTAATTCAACAATAATGAAAATTCTTAAATAAAAAAAACATATAATAAAAATGTGGTAATATGTAGATTGTATGGTGGAGAGAAAAATAAGAAAGCAGAAGCTAAGTTCAGAAGATCAAGGAGACAGTTTTAGTCATGAATACCATTAGGAGTTTAGATTGTAAATGTTCAGACATGCTGATAATCTTGAAGAATGAAAATACATGTCACATCTCTGTTTCTAAAGCATCATCCTAGGCAGATTATGTATAAAATAGTAATGAGGTACAAAGAAAAAATCATTATCACCCTGGAATTCTGTCAGCTTAGATTCCTACACAAAACCCACATTTAAAGAGTGTGGAATATTCCTACACTGGCAGTTTAATCTAGGAAAAAAGCAAAGAGTCTCTTCTTATAAGTCCAAGCCTGAAGAAGTAGAAAAAAGTTGCCAGAACATCACCATACATATTTGTGTGGATTTCCTTCTTCAAATTCATGGTAAAGCATGATGAGCAAAGAATGGCAAGGTGAACCCATACCATCTAGCCAAAAGAACAAAAACAAAACAAAACAAAAAACACAAACAAAAAACCCAGAAATTTACCCTTCACAGCATATTGGTAAACAATTCACTTTCTTTCAACTTTGAAGAACTACATTTCAGCAGACTCAGTTTTCTTTATGCAACTGGCCATTGGCAATTTGACCATGCTTGAATAATCATACATGCAGCCAAAGCTCAATTACTTGGTGGGTTTTGTTTGGGGGGGGGTTAAGGGTGGGAGGAAAGAATGGGAAATGAGTTTGTTTGGGATGCATAGTACAAAATTCCCAAATAATTAATAAATATTATTTTGATGGGAAAAAAAGAAGAAGGAACTGTGCCTGGGCAGATCATCAGCTTTTCTGCTCCTCTGAAGACCACAATGTCTGAAGGCCCCCATGAGGTCTGTTACAACCAGAGCCATAGGCAAGGGATCCCAATAAATAACTGTAGCATCTGGTATACCCAAGGAGCCCAGTGGAGTTGAGAACCATCTCCACCCTTACCCCTACCCCTTGAGTATACTCCAGGCTTTATCTTCCACCCAGAAAGTCATTAGCATGTCTGCTCTTCTGAAGACCTCACTGGCTGAAGGCCCCCCCAATAGGTCCGCAACAGCCAGGGCCACAGACCACACAGTCTCAAGGCATCCCATGTTATCTACTACAGCCAAGGGCCCAGGATTTCCAGGAGACCTGAAGCAAGCCAAGGGACACAGGAGGTGGGCTGCAGACAGAGACATACAGAACATTTATCCCCAGAGATAACCAGATGACAAAAGGCAAGTGCAAGTCCATAAACAAGAGAATAAATATGTTCTGGAACCAGTTCCCCAAACACAGCAAGCCCTAGATACATCAACACATCAGAAAACCAAGATGCTGACCTAAGTCCTATCTCTTAAAGATAACAGAGTCCTTTAAGGAGGATATAAATAACTCACTGAAAGAAGTGCAGGAAAATACAGGTAAACAAGAAGAAGCCCTTAAAGAGAAAACAAATAAATCCCTTAAAGAAATACAGGAAAACACAACCACACAGGTGAATGAGTGTTCCAAGACTTAAATGTGGAAGTAGAAGTAATACAGAAAACCCAAAATGGATATAACCATGTAAATGGAAAACCTAGGAAAGAGGTCAGGAAATATGATGTAAGCATCCCCAACAGAATACAAGAGATAGAAAAAAAGAATCTCAGGTGTAGAAGATACCCTAAAATATATTAAAACAATGGTCAAAGAAAGTTTAAAACAACAACAACAAAAATCTCCTAACCCAAAACATGCAGGAAATCCACAACACAATGAAAATAACAAGTCATGTTAGAGAAGGCACAGGTTAGGTGGAATTTCCTAAGCAGAAATCCAATGGCTCAGGCTTTAAGGTCAAAAATTGATAAATTGGACCTCATGAAACTGAGAGATTCTGTAGGGCAAAGGACATAGTCAAAAGGACACGTCAGCAACCTACAGATTGGGAAATAAACATCACTAACCCCACTTGTGAAAGAGGGCTAATATCTAAAATATAAAGGGAACTCAGGAAGCTAATCTCCAAAAAACCAAACAACATAACCAAAAAAAAAAAAAAAATTGGGGTATAGAACTAATCAGAATTCACAATAGAGAAATCTTGAATGGCCAAGTACTTAAAGAAATGTTTAAAGTCCTTAGTGATCAGGGAAATGCAAGTTAAAATGATACAAAGATTCCACCTTACACAAATCAGAATGGCCAAGATCAAAAACTCAGGTGGCAGCACATGTATTTGAGGAAGTGGAGAAAGAGGAACACTCCTCCATTGGTAGTGAGACTGCAAACCAGTACCACCACTCTCAAAATCATTCTGGAGGTTCCTAAGAAAATTAGAAATAGATCTACTTGAACATCTAGCAATATCACTCTTGGGCATATATGCAAAGGATGCCCCACCAATGCCACTCGAGTACGTGTTCCAATATGATCACAGAGGTCTTATTTGTGGTAGCCAGAAGTTAGAAACAAACCAGATGTCCCACAATGGAAGAATGGATACAGAAAATGTGGTTCATGTACATAATAGAATACTATTTAGCAGAATAGTATTATTAAGAGCAAGGACATCCTGAGTTTTGCAGGCAAATGGAACTAAAAAAAAAAATCATCCTGAGTGAGGTATCTCAGACACAAAAGGAAATGCATAGTATATACCCACTAATAAGTGAATATTAGCTATAAAAGCACAGAATATCTAGAATATATACCACTGGACTCAAAAAGTTTAACAAGTGAGGATACCCCAATCCCACTAGCTAGGGAGAAGAAACCAGAGGCCAGAGGAAGGTAGGGAACTTAATGGGAGGGGGGCAGGGGAAAAGGGGATCATGATCAGGCATTAGAGGGACAGTAGTGAAGCCACATGAGCCAGCAGAATGAATGGAAACAGGCGACCTCATGAGGTAAGATGTAGGGGGGACTCTCTAGGATATACCAGAGACCTGACAGGTTAGAGAATCTCAACCCTTAAAGGATGGGGCCTTAGATGAAATGTCCAACAGTGGGGAGGGGAAACTTGTAGACTCTACCTCCAGTAGAAAGAGAAGGCATCAAGTGCAGGGACAGGATTGCCTGCCTGCAAACAAAAACTCTGACTTAGAATTGTCCCTTTCTAAAGGAACTGCAGGGACAAATATGGAGAAGAGACTGAGGGAAAAGAAGTCCAGTGACTGACCCAAATTGGGATCCATCTCTAGGGGAGGTTCCAAGGCCTGACACTATTACTGGTGCTATGATGTATTTGCAGACAAGAGCCTAGCATGGATTACTTCTGAGAGGCCCAATAAGCACCTGAATAAAACAGAAGCAGATACCAACACCCAACCAATGGACAGAAGCTGGGGATCCCTGTGGTTGAATTAGGGAAAAACTGGATGAAGCTAAGGAGGAGAGTGACCCTGTAGGAACACGAGCAATCTCAACTAATCAGGACCTCTAAGATCTCTTAGACACTGAGCTACCAAACAGCATTTATACACCAGCTGGTCCAAGGCCCCAGACACATACACAGCAGAGGAATGTCTGATCTGGCCTCAATGAAAGAAGACTAACCCTATAGAGACTTGGGGCCCCAGAGAATGAGAAGGCCTGATAGGGTGTGAGGGGTGTGGATGTGTGGGGACATCCTCTTGGAAACTGGAGAGGAAGAATAAGGAACTGTGGGAGGGCAGAATGGGAGGGGGATAACAACTGGACTATAAAAAAAGATTAAAGATAATAAAAAAGAAAAGAAAACAATATTTTTCCTAAGAACATATTAATGTATCTTATTGACAAGTGTAAACTTCATTACACATATTTCTTGAAATCTGATATGTTTTAAACTTCAGAAATCTAGCTTGTTCTTTCTATGTATCATAGAGTTTGATAGAATTAATTTTTTAATACTTCAGCTTTCTTTAGAAACCCATTTTAAAAATCTATGAACATTTAAATTTAAGCTATCATATATTGTGATAAATTAAATGCTTTTTTGATTCAAAAGCAGAAGACTTGTTTTTTTTTTTATTATTTCCTTAAAATTTCCACAGTTTAATTATCCTGAAATGTTCCCTTCACTAATATATACTGCTTGAGGTATAAACATCAGATACATGTCCAAATGCTTGAGTTCCAGTCCCGACTTCCTTTGGTGATGAACTGTAACATGGAAGAGTAAGGTAAATACAATTGTTTCTTTCTCATGATGTTTGTCCAGGAATAGAAAGACTGACTAAGACAATGGTCTTTCAAACTTAATTGTATTTTTGCTTGTTAGTTTGTATTTTCTGAATGTAAGGTATTTGTTAGAATACATTTCAAAGACATCAACAAGGCAAAACTTATTGCAGATTATAAATAATGTAGTAAAACTTGGAAATAAAAGATCTGCTGTTAAATTAAGAAATCGTTTTATCATTAACCGCTTACCAGAAAAAAGTCTCCAATATAATAGCACAGATCAAGCTTTTGAATGATGGCAACTTCATAATTAAAAGCAACTAAGAGTAATAAATCAACTGGGTATACTTGTTGCTTAAGGTGCTATATTCCAAATTATTTTCTCCTTCACATTATCAAGAAATAATACTTAGAATGCTGAATTATGAAACTGTAAGTTTAGAAGACCCATAGTATGAAATGGAGTTTCTTTTTCTTGATAGTCTCTCCTTTACTTCCTTTGAATCTTAAGATTTGGGGGAAAATAATCAGTTGTTGTAATGTATTTTCTTCTTTAATTTATTTTTATTTTTTTTAAAGATTTGTTTATTTTTTTTTTTTTATATTTGTGAGTACACTGTTGCTGTCCTCAGACACATCAGAAGAAGGAATCAGATACCATTACAAATGGTTGTGAGCCACCATGTGGTTGCTGGGAATTGAACCCAGGACCTCTGGAAGAGCAGTTGGTGCTCTTAACCACTCAGCCATCTCTTCAGCCCCCCCTTTAATTCATTTTTATTTCATGTGCATTGGTGTTTTAAAAATTTGTTTATTTGTTTATTTGCCTGCATGTATGTTTGTGTAAAGTTGTCAGATCTTGAGTTACAGGAAATTTTGAGATGACTTGTGGATGCTGGGAATTGAATCTAGGTCCTCTGGGAGAAAGGCCAATGTTTATAACCACTGAGGCAACCCTCCAGTCCCATTATGTATTTTACTGATTAATGATTGATGTGGTTAGGGCAAACCATTGTGAATTGGTATAAGAAAGACATCTGATTAAACTACTTGCAGCAAGCCAGAAAGTAGAACTCTTATAAATCCTCTTAGATAAAATCCTGCCTCCCTGTTCCAACCCTGCTTGAGGTACTGTCCCGACAGTCCTTTATATTTGATGTTGCCAGGAAGCACAAGATGAAATAAACCCTTTATGCCTTTAGTTGCTTTTAGCCATTGAATTTACCATAGCAATAGAAATCCTAATTAACACTGAAGTTGGTACTTTGTTCATTAGTTCATGTTTTGATAGACCTGAGCATGCATTTCTGGGAGTATTACAGTGATATTTGAAATTTTGTATGGAACTATACTATTAACCCTTATGATTTCACAGGTACAAATTTTAAAAATGATTGAATTGGAAAAAAGTAATAGTATTTACATATGCATAATATGAAAGAGATAGAATAAAATACACTCAGAATATTTCCAGTATTGAAGATGTTCCAAAACTATATCTTAGCTAGGAGATAAGGGGCTATTGGCAACAACGATAATGTGATTTATTTCTTTGTTTGTTCATTTGTTTTTTGTAGCTTCAAAATTACTAGACTTCTACAAAACTTTACATCAATCAAGTATTACAATTTCTGAGAATGATTGCAGATTCAAGTTTTATTCCTCTTGCCAAGTGAGTGACATCATAAAACGGAAAATAAATTGACTACACTTAAAAAGTGAGAAATTCCAAAATTCACAAAACTATTCCAGTTACACAAAGAAAAAAAGGTTGGCATATGGAAGGAAAGGCAAGATGACTAGAGCTCCAGTTTTGAAGCACAAGTTCCATTGACACATTTATTTTTTCTCACTGAATCTCACTATAGGATGAGCCTTGAAAAGTAGGTTTTTCAGTAAGAAGTTTAAATAATGGGCAAGAGAACCGAAACAACAGATGTATAAAATCACAATATGAACATGGGTAAACATAGATTAACAAAAATAATTTTGCAATTTTTTTCTACCTAGAACATATATGCCTGTTATTAAACCTAAATACATCCCCCCTGGCATATTTAAGCATAAGGCCATTTCATAATATAAAATGCATTTGTTCTTACTTCAAAAGTCCCCATACATAGTCTTAAACAGTACCAAAAGTGTTAGATAGTCTAAAATTTATATTCATTTGGAGACTCACTTTAAAAAAGCCAAAAAAATCAACAAATCACAGCACAGGACTCCATACCCAGGTGGCACAGGGAGATAGCTACACTCCCAGTTGTGAGAATAGGCCTGTGAGTGCAGGTAGGAACACCCTTGTTGCTCAGAGGAGCATGCCAGCAACCCTCAGGACACTGGATCCCAGGGGTAGCCTGGGACAGTAGCCTTCCATTTTCTGTCTGAACCCAGAGCTCAAAGGGAGACAATTCTGGAGATAGAAAACCTAGGAAAGAACTCAGGAGACATAGATGCAAGCATTGACAACAGAATACAAGTGATAGAAGAGATAATCTCAGGGGCAGAGGAGATCAGAGAAAAAATTGACACAACAATCAAAAGAAATGCAAAATGCAAAAAGATTGTAACCCAAAACATCCAGGAAATCCAGGACACAATGAGAAGACCAAACCTAAGAAAAAACCAGAAGGCCCACATACTCATGGAAGCTGAACAACACTCTACTTAATCTTAAATGTGCCAAGGAAGAAATAAAGAAATAAATTAAAGACTTTTTAGAACTTAATGAAAATGAAGCTATAACATACTTAAATCTCTGGGACACAATGAAAGCAGCCCTAAGGGGAAAACTCATAATTCTGAGTGCCTCCAAAAAGAAACTAGAGAGAACATACACTAGCAGCTTGACAGCAGATCTGAAATTTCTAGGACAAAAAGAAGCAAATACACCCAAGGGGAATAGATGGCAAGAAATAATAAAACTCAAGGCTGAAATCAACAAAGTAGAAACAAATAAACAAACAAACAAAAACTATACAAAGAATCAACCAATCTAGGAGCTGGTTTGTTGAGAAAATCAACAAGATAGATGAACCCTTAGCAAGACTACCCAGGGAGAACAGAAACAGTATTCAAATTAACAAAATCAGAAATGAAAAGAGACATATAACAACAGAAACTTAGGAAATCCAAAATATCATCAGATCCTATTACAAAAGCCTTTATTCAACAAAACTTGAAAATCTCGAAGAAATGCACAATTTCCTAGACAGATATCAGGTCCCAAAATTAAATCAAAATCAGAAAAAATGACCTAAACAGTCCCATAACCCCTAATGAAATAGAAGTAGTCATCAATAGTCTCCCAAACAAGAAAAATCCAGGACCAGATGGGTTTAGTGCTGAGTTCTATCAGACTTTCAAAGAAGAGAATACCAATACTCTCCAAACTTTTTCACAAAATAGAAACAGAATAAACACTACCCAATTCATTCTATGAAGCTATAATTACTTTGATATCTAAACCAGGCAAAACCCCTACAATGAAGGAGAACTTCAGACCAATTTTTCTTATGAAACTCGATGCAAAAATACTCAAAAAATTCTCAGAAAACTAATCTAAGAACATATCAAAATGATCATTCACCATGATCAAGTGTGCTTCATCCCAGGAATGCAGGGATGGCTCAATATATTGAAGTCCATCAATGTAATCCACTACATAAACAAACTCAAAGAAAAAAACCACATGATCTGCCAGGAGCCATCCTCACTTAGAACTCAATGCCAAGAACTCTCCATACCAGGAGCCATCCCCACCTGGCTCTCAATGCCAGGAGACCTCGATACCAGGAGTCATTCTCACTTAGATCTCCATGCCAGGAACTATTCCTACATAAATCTCAAAACCCACTCCTTTTGAAGTTCATCTGTAGATAGGTTACTATAGCAACCCCTTTCCACTTCACCGCCTCATGACCCCCCTTTTATCATGCCAACATTCCAACAGCAATAACTAGCTTTACCAGAAATTATGAGAAACTGTTTCTTAGAAATGATGCCAACCCCCTGAGATTGTTCCCCCCTTTACCCCTCCCAAACCTTGTATGCTTCCCTATATATTGACTTGTCTGAAAATTAAAGTTTGACAGCTTGATCAGAACTAGACAGGCTATCCGGCCTCTCTCTCTTGTCTTGTCGCCCCATCGCCTTTCCTCTAGGTGGCATAAAGGAACCCTGGTGACTGCCCTGCGGGTCGGGACAATGATCATTTAATTAGATGCTGATAAAGCACTTTAAAAAATCTAAAACTCCTTCATGATTAAAGGCTTAGGAAGATCAGGACCCCAGGGCCATACCTAAACATAGTAAAATCAATAAGGAGCAAACCAGTAGCAAACATCGAACAAAATGGATAGAAGCATGAAGCAATCCCACTAAAATCAGGGACTAAACAATGCTACCCACCCTCTCTCTACTTATTTACTATAGTACTGAAAGTCCTAGCCAGAGCATCTAGACAACAAAAAGAAGTCAAAGGGACACAAATTTGAAAGGAAGAAGTCAAATTATCGCTATTTTCAGATGAGATGACCGTATACATAAGTAACCCCAAAACTTCCACCACAGAACTCCTAAAGGTGATAAATTTTAGCAAAGTAGCTGGATACAAAATTATCTCAAACAAATAAGTGGCCTTCCTGTACTCAAAGGTTGGAAAAAAATTAGAGAAACAACTCCTTTCACAATAGTCACAAATAATATAAAATACCTTAGTGTGATTCTTACTAAACAAGTGAAAGATCTGTAGGACAGGAATTTCAAGTCTCTGAAGAAAGAAATCAAAGAAGATCTCAGAAGATGGAAACATCTCCCATGCTCAGGGATTGGTAGAGTAAATTTTGTAAATATGGCCATCTTGCCAAAAGCAATCTACAAATACAATACAACCCCCATCAAAATTCCAATACAAATTTTCATACAGTTAGAGTGATTCTCAAATTCATTTGGAATAATAAAAAAACGTAGGGCACTGAAAACTCTTCTCAACAATAGAACTTCTGGAGGAATCAACATCCCAGACCTCAAGCTATACTACAGAGCAATAGTGATAAAATCTGCTTGGTATTGGGAAAGTGACATGCAGGTAGATCAATGGAATAGAATTGAAGAACAAGAAATGAACCCATATACTTACAGTCAGTTGACCTTTGACAAAGTAGCTAAAAATCATCCAGTGGAAAAAAAAAGATAGCCTTTTAAACAAATGGTGCTGGTTCAACTGGAAGGTAGCATGCAGAAGAATGCAAATTGATCCATTCTTATCTCTTTGTAGTAAGCTCAAGTCCAAGTGGATCAAGAACCTCAACATAAAATCAGATACAATGAATCTAATAGAAGCAAAAGTAGGGGAAAGTCTCTAACACATGGGCACAGGGGAAATTTTCCTGAACAGAATAATAATAGTTTATGCTCTTAAGATCAACAATCAACAAATGGGACTTCATAAAATTACATAGCTTCTGCAAGGCAAAAGACACTGTCAGTAGGACAAAACAGCAATCAATGAATTGGGAAAAGATTTTTAACAACCCTACCTCCAATAGAGGGCTAATATCCAATATATGCAAAGAACTCAAGAAATTAGACTCCAGAGAACCAAAAAAACCTATTGAAAAAGTGGCCTTCTCCCTGAAACTGGGCATGATAGTACTAGAGGACCACTCCTGGGTATGTATCCAGATGATTTCCCAGCATGTAATAAGAATACACATTACACTATGTTCATAGCAGCCCTATTTATAAGAGCCAGAAAGCTGGAAAGAACCCAGATGTCCCTCCAGGGTGGAATGGATATAGAAAATGTGGTACATTTACACAATGGAATACTACTCAACTATTCAAAACAATGAATTAATGAAAGTCTTAAGCAAATGGATGGAGGTTTAAAGTATCATGTTGAGTGAGGTAACCCAATCACAAAAGAACACACATGGTTGTCACTCATTGATAAGTGGATATTAGCCCAGAAGCTTGGAATTCCCAAGACACAATTCATATATCAAATTATGCCCAAGAAGAAAGAAGAACAAAGTATGGATACCCTGGTCCTTCTTAGAAGGGGGAACAAAATAACCACAGAAGGAGATACATAGATAAAGTGTGGAGCAGAGACTGAGGGAAAGACCATGCAGAGACTACACTACCTAGTGATCCATCCCATATACAGTTTCAAACCCCAGACACTATTGTTGATACCTACAAGTACTTGCTGACTAGAGCTGGATACAGCTGTAACCTGGAAGCCTCTGATAGTGCATAAGAAATACACAAGGGGGACACTCCCAGCCAGCCATTGAACTGAGCACATGGTCCCCAATGTGTGAGCTAGAGAAAGGACCCAAGGTGCTGAAGGGGTTTGCAGTGCCATAGGAGGAACAATGATATGAGTCCAGTACTCCCAGAGCTCCCAGAGACAAAAACATCAACCAGATAGTACACATGGTATTACCCATGACTCCAGATGCATAGGCAGTAGATAATAGCCTTGTTGGACATCAAAGGGAGGAGAGGCACCTGGTCCTTGAAAGGCTCCATTCAGCAGTGTTGGGGAATACCAGGACATGGAAGCAGGAGGGGGGTTGATTTGGGAATAGTGGGAGGGGAAATGGCTTAAGGGACTTTGGGGGGAGGGGACCAGGACAGGGGAAATCATTTGAAATATAAAAAAGAATAAATCTAATAAAAATGGAACCAAAAAGAAAGAAAGAATGAAAGAAAGAATAAAAGAAAGAAAGAAAGAAAGAAAGAAAGAACCAACGAAAGAAAGAAAGAAAGAAAGAAAGAAAGAAAGAAAGAAAGAAAGAAAGAAAGAAAGAAAGAAAGAAAGAAAGGGCTATAGAGCTAAACAAAAAATTTTCAACTGAGGAATATTGAATGGCTAAGAAGCACGTAAAGAAATGTTCAACATCCTTAGTAATCAGCAAAATAAAACAAGCCTGAGATTATACTTCATAGAAGTCAGAATGGCTAACTTCAAAACTCTGCTGTCTGCAGGTGCTGGGGAGGATGTGTAGAAAGAGGAACACTTCCAATGCTGGTGGAATTGGAAGATGGTATAACCACTCTGGAAATCAGTTTGGGGTTTCCTCAGAAAATTAGGCATAGTACTACCTTAGGACCCTTTTATACCACCCCTGGGCATATACCCAGAGAATTTTCCAACGTGTTATAAGGACACATGCTGCACTGTATGCATAGTAGCAAGAAGCTGGAACAAACCCAGATATCCCTCAAAATAGGAATGGATATGGAAAATGTGGTTCATTTATACAATGGAATATTACTCTGCTATTAAAAACAATGAATTCATGAAATTCTTAGAAAAATGGATGGAACAGGAAAATATCCTGAGTGAGATAACCTAATCACAAAAGAACACAGATGGTATGTATTCAACTGATAAGTGGATATTAGCCCAGAAGCTCTGAATCCCCAAGATGCCATTCATAGTCCATATGAAGCTCACGAAGAAGTAAGAACAAAGAATGGATACTCCGGTCCTTCTTAGAAAGGGGAACAAAATTCCCACAGGAGGAGATAGAGACAAGTGTGGAACAGAGACTAAAGGAACGACTATCCAGAGATTGCCCCACCTGGGGATCCATCCCATATACAGTTTCCAATCCCAGACACTATTGTGGATGCCTACAAGTACTTGCTGACAGGAGCTTGATATAGCTGTCACCTGAGAAGCTCTGCAAGTACCTGACAAATACAGAGGGGACCATTCTCAGCCAGCCATTGAACTAAGCACAGGGTCCCCAATGGAGGAGCTAGAGAAAGGACCCAAGGAAATGAAGGGGCTTGCAGCCCCATAGCAGGAACAACATATGAACCACCCAGTACAACCAGAGCTCCCAGGGACTAAACGACCAACCAAAGTGTACGCATGGAGGGACTCATGGCTCCAGCTTCGGAGGTAGCAGAGGATGGCTTTGTTGGACATCAAAGGGAAGAGAGACCCTTGGTCCTGAGAAGGGTCGTTGTCCCCAGTATAGGGGAAGCCAGGACAGGGAAGGGGGAGTGGATAAGTGAGCAGATGGAGGGGAATGGGTTAGGGCATTTCTGCGGGGGGGGGGGGGGGACTAGGGAAAGGGACAACATTTGAAATGTAAATAAAGAATATTTCTAAGAAGTAAAAGAAAAAAATACATACCTGCAATAAATAGTGACACTAAATATACATATATTTTAGTCTGCAAATTCACAAAAGTGTCCTGGTAAGGAATGATTGAATCAAATTAAATCTGAAACTCAACAAAGCAAACAACAAAGCTTGCAGCTTTATATATGACATCCAAAGTTCTTGATTCTATTATCTGGGTACCATAGTCCTGGACTGACAAGCCACGTCTCTATCTGATTTCTGGAGAACCTGTTATAAGATGTTTACCTGGCAAGGATCTCTTCCTGCACATTTCTATTGCAGGTGTTTAATGCTCTCAACATTTCTAGTATCTTAGATTCCAGATTTCAACAAAGATTCAAGCTTTTCTGGCAAGTAAGTTACCTGGCCTTTGTAACTTTATAGATACTTAGCATAAATGTCTCTGACCTCCTCACTTTTGCATTTTGTGTTCCATTAAAATCAGAATCATGATTTTACTGCTAAGTTCTATTATAATCTTTACCACTTGTACAAGCTTCTATATACCTTGCCTGCAGAATGAATCTAAGAAAATTCTTTTCTAGGTAATTTTACTTGGAGTAAGGAACTTCTTCAGCAGTATTTCATTTCAAGGTCTCTATTTTTTTTTCATTTTCACTAGTTCGAGCATTTGATGGGGGAGGATATCTTTAGAGTACCTCTCTGATTTTCTTGATGCAAAGAAGTCAATTTGTTTTTAACTGTGCTGCCTCTGACTGTTATATCTGGATTCATACCACGATGCCTATAGCCTTTACATCACTGCTTTAATTACTGAGCTGCAAAATATTCAAATATTTCCATTCTGCTCCTCCCTAATTCATTTTATATCTGGGTACGAACAGTGAGATGAAACTACAAGATATCTTGAATGATATTTTGTCTTGAAACCTACTCTACCAAACAGATTAGTCCATAATATTTCAATTCACCCTCATGCACATTCTCAGGATATTGTATCTTTGCCAGAAATTGACATGAATGGTGTATAGTCCAAGTTCCTAATAGTATCTTTGTTCCCTCTGAATCTTTGTGAGCCAGCCCTCTACCATTTATGTTTGTTTGGGTGTTTAGTTCTGTTAATCCAATGGTATTAATCTTTGTTTAAAGAACTCTTTTTCCCTTGTTTGCTACTTAACCTTCCTCATATTCTTTCAAACAAATTCCATATACCTGTGAACTCAGTAGTCTTTTTAATAATAGAAACAGCTCAACTTCTATTATTCTAATTTATATATTAACTAAGAGTAACTATTTTCCTATTGCCATTATTACTTATCTGAGAAGACAAAGTTTCAAGGAGGAAAGATTTATACATACAAAGACTTGAATTATGAGAGTGTGTATAGTCCAAGTTCCCAAAAGTATCTTTGTTACCTTTGAATCTTTGTGAGCCAACCCTCTACCATTTATGTTTATAAACATCAGGGGTTACATTGCACATTTCTGTCCCCATGTGATTAAATAGGAACTACTGATCCAAAGGAAAATGCAGCTGTTATTTAAACATCAAAGTTCTGTCCACATAGAAGCAACCTCGTCTATTAGACTTCACCTTGTGATTTTTCTAAAATCTTCCAAGACATGGTACCATCCCAGTGGTATATACACAAATGTGTGACATTAAGGAAGTAATTTTTCAATTAACTCATGCCAGAGCTATAAAAACCATTACAATTACATCTCAAGGCAAATTTTGTGTTAGTAAATGATGGGTTCAAGCCTAAGGAAAGAGACTCTGAAAATTAGACAGTAATATTTTAAAAACTAATACTTATATTAGGCAATGAAATGAAAAGGCAATTTAGAGATTGTACTGGCTGGTTTTGTGTGTCAACTTGACACAGGCTGGAGTTATCACAGAGAAGGGAGCTTCAGTTGGGGAAGTGCCCCCATGAGATCCAGCTGTGGAGCATTTTTTCAATTAGTGATCAAGGGGGGAGGGCCCCTTGTGGGTAGTACCAACTTTGGGTTGGTGGTCTTGGGTTCTATAAGAAAGCAAGCTGAGCAAGCCAGGGGAAGCAAGCCAATAAGAAACATCCCTCCATGGCCTCTGCATCAGTTCCTGCTTCCTGACCTGCTTGAGTTCCAGTCCTGATTTCCGTTAGTGATGAACTGCAACATGGACGTGTAAGCTCAATAAACCCTTTCCTCCCCAACTTGCTTCGTGGTCATGATGTTTGTGCAGGAATAGAAACCCTGACTAAGACAAATTGGTATCAGAAGTGGGGTATTCCTGTGATAACTTGACCATGTTTGGGGGAGAACTGTGGAAGGACTTAAGAACTTTGATCTGGAAAATCCATTACAATATTAAGAGCTCAGTGGAAAGTTCTGTAGGAGCTTGGAAGACAATGTTAAGAGCAGTGCAAAAGATGGAGGCCTGGCTTATGAAATTTCTGAGGGAAGATTAAAGACTCTTACAGTGGCTGTTTTGATTGTGAAGATTCTGTGGTTTTGGATAGCTGGGGCTGAAGAATCAGCTGTGAGTAACAAGATACCAGAACCACTAAAGCAAACCTTTGTGTTACTGGGACTATTGGTGCTGGTTAACTGGAGCTAAGAAATTAGCGGTGATTAAAAAGAGACCAGCGATATTTGCTGTGTGCCAGGACAGAAAAGGATCAGTAGGTACTGTATCACCCTGAGCTTTAGATCTCTGTTGGTGCAAATTGCCAGGGTTCTGCTAGCACTCAGGAACTGAGCACATAGGCGGTTTATCTGCCAGCTCACCAGGCTTGGGGCCCATGTCTTGCCCAGGGAGCTGTGGAAGGAGAGAAACCCCGTGGCCATATTTGCTGCCTGCCAGGACAGAAAAGGATCACTAGGTACTGTATCACCCTGCGCTTTAGATCTCTGGTGGTGCAAACCGCCAGGGGTCTGCCTGCACTCAGGAACTGAGCACATAGGTGGGTTTGTCTGCCAGCCTGCCGGGTGCAGGGCCTGTGTCCTGTCCAGAGAGCTGAGGAAGGAGAGAAGCCCCGTGGCCATACTCGCTGCCTGCTAGGACAGAAAAGGGTCACTAGGTACTGTATCACCCTGAGCTCTAAATCTCTGGTGGTGCCAACTTCCAGGGGTCTGCCCGCACTCAGGAACTGAGCACATAGGACGTTCATCTGCAAGCCAGTCTGTCACAGGACCTGTGTCCTATGTGAGAATCAACAGAGGGAGTGACCCCTACCACACCATCTTCGCTCCAAAATACAGCAGACAGAGAACACCTGGTTGACCTTGACAACTTAAGTATAACATTGCTTGAGGCAAGACTGAGAAGGGCTCCAAAAGCACAAAAGAGGAAGGCAGCATATCAGTAATCTGTGCCAGAGGAAACCCAGTCATCCAGTGTTGCAGTGACAACCTTAAAGATGCACAGTATGTTGAAGCACCAGCCAGTGACAATAAGACCATCTAACACCTGGGAGAATTAGATGGCTAAAGGCAAAAGTAGGAATGTTACTAACAGAAACCAGGGCATTATGGCAGCATCTGAACCCAATTCTCCAACAATAGCAAGTCCTGGATACTCCAACACACCAGAAAAACAAGATTTGGATTTAAAATCACTGGTCATGATGCTGATACAGGAACACATGAAGGACATACTTAAAGATATTCAGGAGAAAATGAATCAAAAATTAGAAGCCCTTACAAGGGAAACACAAAAATCATTGAAAGAAATTCAGGAGAATACAAAAGCCAATAAGGAGGAAACGCAAAAATCACTTAAAGAAATACAGGAGAACTTTGATCAACAGGCAGAAGCCGTGAAAGAGGAAACACAAAAATCGGTTAAAGAATTAGAGGAAAACACAAACAAGCAAATGACGGAACTGAGCAAAAACTTCCAGGATCTAAAAACAGAAGTAGAAACAACTAAGAAAGCACAAAGGGAGACAACTTTGGAGATAGGAAACCTTAGGAAGAAATCAGGGACCATAGACGCAAATATCAACAACAGAATACAAGAGATAGAAGAAAGAATCTCAGATGCCGAAGATACCATAGAAACTATGGACCTAACAGTTAAAGAAAATGCAAAATGTAAAAAGCTTGTAACCCAAAACATCCAGGAAATCCAGGACACAATGAGAAAGCCAAATCTAAGGATTATAGACATTGATGAGATTGAAGATTTACAACTTAAAGGGCCAGCAAATATCTTCAACAAAATTATGGAAGAAAACTTCCCTAACCTAAAGAGAGAGATGCCCATGAATATACAAGAAGCCTACAGAACTCCAAACAGACTGGACCAGAACAGAAATACCTCCAATCACATAATAATCAAAACCCCAAATGTACTAAACAAAGAAAGAATACTTAGGGCAGTAAGAGAAAAAGGGCAAGTAACATATAAAGGAAGACCTATCAGAATTGCACCAGATTTCTCACCAGAGACAATGAAAGCAAGAAGATTCTGTGCAGAGCTCATGCAGACTCTAAGAGAACACAAATGCCAGCCGAGACTACTATACCCAGCGAAACTCTCAATTACAATAGATGGAGAAACCAAGATATTCCATGACAAAACCAAATTTACACAATATCTTTCTACAAACCCAGCCCTACAAAGGAGAATAGTGGGAAAACACCATTACAATGAGGGAAACTATACCCTGGAAAAAGCAAGATATTAAGCTTCTTTCATCAAACTCAAAGAAGATAACCACACAAGTATAAAAGTAAAATCAGAAATGATAGGAAGCAATAACCACTACTCATTGATATCTCTTAACATCAATGGACTCAATTCCCCAATAAAAAGACATAGACTAACATACTGGTTATGTAAACAGGACCCTACATTTTGCTGCATACAGGAAACACAATTCAATGTCAAAGACAAAAACTTCCTTAGAGTAAAAGGCTGGAAGACAATTCTACAAGCAAATGGTCCCAGGAAACAAGCCGGAGTTGCCATTCTAATTTCACATAAAATTGACTTTCAACCTAATGTCATCAAAAGAGACATGGAAGGTCACTACGTGCTGGTCAAAGGAAAAATCCAACAAGAAGAACTCTCAATCCTGAATAACTATGCCCCAAATACAAGGGTGCCTCATTCATAAAAGAAACTTTACTAAAGCTCAAAGTCCACATTGCACCTAACACAATAATAGTGGGTGACTTCAACACTCCACTCTCACCAATGGACCAATCAGGAAAACAGAAACTAAACAGGGAGACAGTGAAACTATTTGAAGCGTTGAAACAATTGGGGTTAGTATATATATATATATATATATATATATAAGTTTTCATCCCAAAGCAAAAGAATATAAGTTTTTCTCAGCACCTCATGGTACCTTCTCCAAAATAGATCATATAGTTGGCAGGATTAATATAGTTAAAATGGCCATCTTGCCAAAGGAAATCTACAGATTCAATGCTATCCCCTAAAAATCCCAATCCAGTTCTTCATAGAGCTAGAAAGAGCACTTCTCAAATTCATCTGGAATAACAAAAAACCCAGGATAGCTAAAACTATTCTCAACAGTAAAAGAACTTCAGGTGGATTCAGTATCCCAGACTTTAAACTTTACTACAGAGCAATAGTGATAAAAACTGCATGGTATTGGTACAATATCAGGCAAGCAGATCAATGGAATAGGATTGAAGACCCAGAAATGAACCAATACAACTATGGTCAATTGATCTTCGACAAAGGAGCTGAAAGCACCCAGTGGAAAAAAGATAGTCTTTTCAACAAATGGTGCTGGTTCAATTGGATATCAGCCTGCAGAAGAATGTGAATCGATCCATTCTTATCTCCTTGTACTAAGCTCAACTCCAAATGGATCAAGGACTTCCACATAAAACCTGACACACTGAAAGTAGTTGAAAAGAAACTGGGGAAGACCCTGGAGGACATGGGCACAGGGCAAAAGTTCCTGAAGAGAACATCAATAGCTTATGCTCTAAGATCAAGAATTGACAAATGTGACCTCATAAAACTACAAAGTTTCTGTAAGGCAAAGGACACTGTCAAAAGGACAAAACGTCAACCAATAAATTGGGAAAGGATCTTCACCAACCCTAAATCCAACAGAGGGCTAATATCTAATATATACAAAGAACTCAAGAAAGTAGAACCCAGAAAACCAAATAACCCCATTAAAAATGGGGTATGGAGCTAAACAAAGAATTTTCACATGAAGAACTTTGGAGAGCTGAGAAACACCTTAAGAAATGTTCAACATCATTAATCATTAGGGAAATGCAAATGAAAACAAACCTGAGATTTCACCTCACACCAGTCAGAATGCCTAAGGTCAAAAACTCAGGAGACAGCAGGTGTTGGCGAGGATGTGGAGAAAGAGGAACACTCCTCCACTGCTGGTGGGATTGCAAGATGGTGCAACCACTTTGGAAATCAGTCTGGCGGTTTCTCAGAAAACTCGGCATGTCACTTCCTGAGGACCCTGTTATACCACTACTGGGCATATATCCAGAGGATTCTTCAGCATGCAATAAGGACACATGCTCCACTATGTTCATATCAGCCCTATTTGTAGTAGCCAGAAGTTGGAAAGAACTTAGGTGTTCTTCAATGGAGGAATGGATACAAAAAATGTGGTATATTTACACAACGGAGTACTATTCAGCCATTAGAAACAATGAATTCATGATATTCTTAGACAAATGGATGGAGCTGGAGAGCATCATACTAAGTGAGGTAACCCAGTCTCAAAAGATCAAGCATTGTATGTACTCACTAATGAGTGGATATTAGCCTAGAAACTTTGAATACCCAAGACATAATCCACAAATTAAATGATGTCCAAAAAGAATGAAGGAGTGGCCCCTGGTTCTGGAAAGACTCAGTGCAAGAGTATAGGGGAATTCCAGAACAGGGAAGTGGGAAGGGGTTGATGGAGGAACAGGGGGAGGGAAGAGGGCTTATGGGACTTGTGGGGAGTGGGGATCCAGAAAAGGGGAAATCATTTGAAATGTAAATAAAAATATATATCAAAAGAAGAAGAAGAAGAAGAAGAAGAAGAAGAAGAAGAAGAAGAAGAAGAAGAAGAAGAAGAAGAAGAAGAAGAAGAAGAAGAAGAAGAAGAAGAGGAGACCAGCATCACTGAGATGAAATCTTCTTGGAAGTGTTTTCTGAGCGCACAGAGAGTGTGATCAAGAGGTAGCCACAGTTGTATTTTGTGCTGTGGCTGGACTTGGTACTATGTAAGAGTCATCCAGATGGTACTGGTTTGGAAGACATGAAAGGGTCATGAAGAGCAGCTGAGGGTCTTGGTACAGTGAAAGGCCTCAGAAGGCCATTGGTGAAGGTGCAGCCTCAGTTGCAATTGATGGCCCAGGACTTGAATGGGTCATGCATAGGAGCAGAGGCTTGTCACCATGAAGAGAGCCTATGAGAGGCTATTGGTGAAGCCTAATTACAGTGGAAGATAGCAGCATTTTGGAGATGCCAGTACCATGTGAGGACCACCAAGAATGGCAGCAGCAGTCGAGTACAGGCAGCTGGTGCCTAGAAGACAAGCTGTGTGCTACAAAGGGAAGAGCTGGAAAAGTGACCCAAGTCCTTGGAGGAACCCGGAAGATGGTGAGTGGGATCCCAGACATTGAACCATTGGAGTTTGAGTTTTGCTTTTGGTTGTGACTGTGCCCTGATATGTTTCCCTCTTGAAGGAAGAAAGTATTTTAGTGGAGCCCACAGTTGAGAGACTTTGAATTTTTAAAAGACTTTGAATTTTAAAGATATTGGACATTTTGAAGTGATTGAACTTTTAATATGTAAAGACTGTGGGACTTTTAAAGTAATTTAGATCTTGGGGATGAATAAGAAAGTAAAGGTTGAGGCTTAATAGTGATGTGTTTGTGTGTCAAGTTGACAAGGGGTCAATTGTACTGGCTGGTTTTGTGTGTCAACTTGACACAGGCTGGAGTTATCACAGAGAAGGGAGCTTCAGTTGGGGAAGTACCTCCATGAGATCCAGCTGTGGGGCATTTTCTCAATTAGTGATCAAGTGGGGATCTTGTGAGTGGTACCAACTATGTGCTGGTGTTCTTGGGTTCTATAAGAGAACAGGCTGAGCAAGCCAGGGGAAGCAAGCCAGTAAGGAACATCCCTCCATGGCCTCTGCATCAGTTCCTGCTTCCTGACCTGCTTGAGTTCCAGTCCTGATTTCCGTTAGTGATGAACTGCAACATGGACGTGTAAGCTCAATAAACCCTTTCCTCCCCAACTTGCTTCGTGGTCATGATGTTTGTGCAGGAATAGAAACCCTGACTAAGACAGAGATAGTTCTTTTATTTAATATTAAAAGCCTGTTCATAGCTGTTTTAATTTTTCACTCTACCTGATTAACATGATCCTTTAGAATTTATCAGTTTACCCGAACTTGAGAGATAATGAAGTAATGCTCTTCAATTACATATTAGCTATAGGTCTTTCATTCACTACTTTTAGAGCTTTTTACAAAGAAACAGCTCTTAGTAGTTACTGAGCTATATAAAGGGATTTCCAATAGTAGCCTATTTATCCTCATCTTATGAGGGTACACATATTAATAGAGAAGTCAGACATAGGTACCAATGATTATAACTAGTATGCACTTGAATAACTATTACCAAATAGGAAAAAGAGACTAATTTGTACTTGTATACCCAGTAATAATAATAAATAACTTATCTTGTTTAGTAATTAACAACAGTTAATAAGGACCATCACATGGTCCAATAAACACTAGATGAATACACAAATGAATACAATTATGAAAATTAAATTTTTTGTTCAGAAATTAGTGTTTATGTAAATCTTAAAATAACAGGATAATCCTACAATTGTAGCATTAGAAAAATGTTTTTATTCAGAAAGAAATACATGAGAAGTATTAATTTTGCATAGATAAAATGAATGATGTTTGTGTGGAACTATTTCCTGTCAACAGTAAGAAAGTAAATAATACCAAACATCACATGTGAACAGTTCATTTTTGAAAGGATCTTTAGGTTGAGATTATGAATTATAAATGATGAGAGACTAGGAAAATCACACATTACTTTGGATGGTGATTTTCAAGCCATAAGATGGGTACTTGTCTAGGTACTCTGAAGTAAATGAACAAAGGACAGAGCTATTATATTTTAATAATTTATAAACACCTTTTAAATACTGTAGCAATAAAGTTGTAGCCTGAATATGAAGTCCCTTCTCTAACATGGCAGCCTTGTAGAGAGGATGCACCTAATATTAAAATGACTTGAAGCAATGAAGTAAGGGGATGGATACCCAGAGAAGGCACCCTCTTAGGGGAGAAGGGGATGGGAAAAGAGGTGCTGGACTCTATGAGGGGTAAACAGAAAGAGGGCAGTGTTTGATCTGTATAAAAATAAATAGATAGATAGATAGATAGATAGATAGATAGATAGATAGATAGATAAATAGGTGTCATCAGAATGTATTATCTGCTTCATATTATATCTTTTTGTGATTTGCAATGGCTAACATATGAAATTCCATGTTGTAGTTTCTCATGTGTTTGCTTTTGAGTTACAGTATCCATAGTAGCATATTGTTTATTTCCTTCAGCATAAAATGTTGCCTTTAAACTATAGATTCTGGAAACTTCCAAATAAATAGTAGCTGGTATAAAAGCCAAAGCTGAAGATAAAGAAAGTGATGATGAAGTTAAGAGTTAGGCATGCTTTTGCTTTCACTATTGTCATAGTAGGACAAATACATTCAACTTAGGTGAGGATATGCCTATGTTGTCAAATCACGCTTTAATGGCAGGTATTTCCCAATATTGTTTTTCTAGAATACTAGAAAAGATCATGCCATAATAAATGTTACAACTGCCCATCACACATATTGTAATTCATAGTTGTATGTGTCCACAGTAAAATAGCTGCCAGCTTCAATTTTATGCAAAATTCAGTATGCAGTTTCCTTAATTTTTGAAACTAAATTCTTCTCTTACACAGTACTTCCCAACCACAGTTTCCTCTTCCTCCACTTCTGCTATCCCCCTACAACTTTCTGCTTTCTCTAGATCCACTTTACCTCTCTTTACTCTCAGAGAAGAACAGCTATCCAAACGACTACAGTGGAACAGGACAAAACAAGATACAATAAATTGAAGTGAATGCCTTCACATAGAAGTTTGACAAGGCAACAATATGGGGAAAAGTGTCAAGAGCAGGCAAAAATCAAGAAATATAGCTGCTACCACTGTTAATCCCCCCAAATACCAAGCTAACACACGCTAACAGCCATAACATATATGTTGAGGACATGGTGCAGATCCATGAAGGACTCCTGTATCACAATTTTGTCTCTTTGAACCCATGTTATCCCTGCTTAGTAGATTTCATGGTTTATGTTTTTCTAGTGCTCTCTATCTCCTCTTACTCCTTCAGTCTTACCTCCTACTCTCCCAGGGGGTATATGGTTCTCTGAGGGTTGGGAACTGAATTTATACTCTACATAATGGTCAGCAGTGAGTCTCTGCACCGATTCTCATCTGAAGCTGGAAGAAGCTTCTATAATGAGGTTTGGATATGGCACTGATCTGTTGAGTATAGAAAGAATATCATTAGGAATTATCTCATTGTGCTCAGTTCTACCAAAAGTTTCAAGTCTCATGTCTCTAAGCTCTCCAGTCTCTGGTTCATGGCCATTCAGACAGTTTAGTTAATTGTATAAGCCCCAAGTTAAACCAGATAATTTTGATCACTCCCACAAGTTCTGTTCCACTGTTTCCTCACCATATCTTGCAGGCAGAACAGAATGTAGGTAGAGGGGTTTGTGGCTGGATTGGTGTCCATGTTTATTTTTTTAATAACCTGCAGAGTACCAGTTATGTTGTTCATTGAGGATTTTCCATGAAGTTCACTATAGTAAGACAAAAGATAGCTCTCTAAAATTGGCAGTGAAGCTCCATTGCCAAGGAAAATTTCCAAACACGTCATTGAGCATAGAGAGTTCTGTTAACTTGCGATTAGATCCTGTGCCTCTGTGATCTATTCCTTTTGGAACTGAAAGTATATGTCTTACAAGAGGAGTTGAATAGATAACAAAATGTACTTATAAACTACTGTTACTTGCTTGGTTCCTAAATTTATGTTCATTCCTTATTTAATTTTCCAAAGCTTTATGATAGAATGTAGAATGTTTAAAATCACTATTACAGCTCACAATAATCACATATGTATTCAAATAATGCAAGGCACCATATGTTAGACACTAATATCATCATTCAAATCGAACCTATTAGAATTTTTTGTTGTAAGCAAAGGGCAAATTTTTACAACTTTCTGATACCGCTTATCTACTGAATGCCTTTTTAAAAATTATGATGTAGTGACATTTAGTTTTATCCTAGCTCATTTCCATTATCTTCATATTACTGACGTTTTCCTTAGCCTTACATGAATAGACACAAAAATAAGGAATCTTACCTTTCTTTATTGAATCTTATTGAATTTAAAAATAAATGAATTAGAGAGTTTAATGATTTCTTTTAGGGATTTTATAAAATCCAGAAATATCTATCATAACTACCCAAACAATAAAAGGAGATATATTTGAGAAAGTTTTCATCAACCTATGGTCTTTGTGAAAATCTCTTCACTCTCACAGCTTCCATTGGCTTTCAGTGTAAATTACTTTCTGGATTCCTTTCCATTTCCTCAAATTCATGCAAAATGTAGAAAGAACACAAAATAGACCATGATTCTGATTTTGCACATTTTCTAGATTTTGTGGTTTCATTTAGAATGTAGTCTCATTACCTACTATATTAATCCATTTATTGCACACAGTGGAAGGCTTGAAATGAAGAAAGCATAGATGTTTTCTGTAAACATATAGCCAACTACACATGTGCTGTCTTTTCTCTGTAGTGAGTTTAATGGAGTTGGACATAAAATTTCATGCATGTCACAGTCTGTTTGGCATGTATGAGAAGTCACATTTCACAAAGTATTTTTCAATTACACTTAATTGAATGGTCAGAAATAATGAGAGAAGGGCAGATGTCCAATGAATGTAACAATATAATTGCTCCTCCCTTCTCGTCTACTCTGGTTAGCTTTCCATGAGAAAATAAGATCAAAGTTAAAATATCATGTATAATTTTTATTAACTGGCAGTAATCATTTCTAAATTCCATCAACTGCCAAAAAAGCTTGAACAAGAACATTATTCTCACTTTAAGTTTCTTGCTAATATTGTACATTCTTTCATAATTCAGTTCTATTCCCACTATGCTAGTTCATTTAGTAAACTCAAGAGTCTGGCCTTGATAGGCTCAATATCAGTGTGAAAATACTCTATTGAATTTTGCTGCTCTCAAGTCATTTTTACAATTACTTGGATAAATTTTAACTTCTAGTCTTGAAGTTAATTCTCAGTCTTCTACTGAAAAAAGATGCTGGCTACTTTTCCTTCCATCTTATTTTCCTTGACTTTTTTCTGTAGTTGTATTTGATAAATAATTTCCACATTGAAATCACATAACATTGTTTTACTTCACAATTAGATGCTTGAAAATTTTGGAATGCAGCACTAAATATATCAATGTTATAAAAACCAATATTAGTTACCTTTCTATTTCAGTGAGCAAACTATAGCCCCTTGACTTTCTTATATGTAAAATTTTGTATTTTTCATCCAAGTGATTATCTGTGTGAAATATGTTTCATAGTCTGGAGGATATTATAGAAATTATATATTGGTATTCCAAAAGGTTGGGAAGACATATTTAAACATACATTTATAAAATATTATGATCAAGCAAAATAGTCTTTTCTAATTCACAGAATATATTATAGTTCTTTACACTTCTTTGTAATCAGTATTGTCTCATAGAAAATATGAGTAGAATAAAAGACAATGACTGACTGCTAGTGACCAACAGGTGAATATTATACAAATGATAAGTCTGTAACTTTAACACATTTAATGCTTTCTGTGTTTGCTAGTAAATTTGTTCATTAATATCACTGTGTGAAAATTAAATTTATTAAGCAATGGTTTTAAATTCAAAACCCATCTCTTTCTGACAAATATCAAAATATCACTTAGAACAATGTAATTAATATATTTTAGACGTTGATCTTCCAAACATCTTTAATAGAATTCCTAAGGTATCTGGCTCTTTACATATTTTAGCCATTCTTTGCGAACACCAAGAATCTAATGAATATTTATATGTGCCAATTGACACTTGCAAAGGGTTCTACTGATAAACTCTCAGCCAGAATAACCAGTTGGCACAAAGAAAGTATCCAAATAAAAAAATCAGAAATGAAAAGAGAGACACAGCAATAGAAACCAAGGAAATTTAAAAACCATTCTTACAATAAAAGCCTATACTCTATACATCTTACAATAAAAGCCTATACTCAATGAAACTGGAAAATCTGGAAGAAATGGACAAATACCAGGTGCGAAAGTTAATCAGAATCATATAAACCATCTAAAAAGTTCCATAACCGGTAAAGAAATATAAGCAGTCATTAAAAGTCTCTGAACAAAAAAAAAAAAAAAAAAAAAAGTCCATAAAATATCAAAGCTTCTGTAAGGCAAAGAACACTGTCAATAGGACAAATCGGTAACCAACAAATTGGGAAAAGATCTTCACCAACCCTACATCTGACAGAGGGCTAATATCCAATATAAACAAGGAACTCAAGAAGTTAGTCTCCAAAGACGCAAACAAAAAAATATGTGTTTAATAACAGTATTAAAAAATGGGGCACAGAGCTAAACAGAATTCTCAACTAATGGCTGAGAAGTACCAAAAGAAATGTTCAACATCCTTAGTCATCATGGAAATGCAAATCAAAACAACCCTGAGATTTCACCTCACACCAGTCAGAATGGCTAAGATCAAAAACTCAGGTGACAGCAGATGCTAGCAAGGATGTAGAGAAAGAGGAACACTTCTCCATTGCTGGTGGGATTGAAATCTGATACAAGCACTCTGGAAATCATAGCAGCCTTTTTTATAATAGCCAGGAGCTGGAAAGAATCCAGATGTCCCTCAACAGATAAATAGATACTGAAAATGTGGAATGCATCTGGATTCTTTTCTGCTATGAATATAGTGGAGCATGTGTCCTTGTCATATATTGGAGCATCTTTAGGGTATATGCACAGGAGTGGTGCAGCTGGGGCCTCAGGTCCAGTTTTCTGAGGAACTACAAGACTAATTTCCAGAGTGCTTGTTTTGATTTGCATTTCCCTGATAAATAAGGATGTTGAACATTTCTTTAGGTGCTTGACAGCCATTCAAATTTCCTCAGTTCAGAATAATGTTTAGCTGTGTATCCCAAGTTTTATTGGGTTATTTGACTCTCTGTAGTCTAACTTCTTGAGTTCATTGTATATATTGTATATTAGTTCTCTGTAGGATATAGGGTTGGTGAAGATATTTTCCCAAATCTGTTGGTTGCCATTTTGTCCTATTGACTGTGCCCTTTGCCTTACAGAAGCTTTGAAATTTTATGAAGTTCCATTTCTTGATTCTTGTTCTTAGAGCATAAGTCATTGGTGTTCTGTTCAGGAAAATTTCCCCTGTACCCATGTGTTCAAGGGTCTTTGCTTCTTTCTCCTTTATAACTTTCAGTGTATCTGGTTTTATGTGGAGGTCCTTAATCCACTTGGATTTGAGGTTTGCATAAATAGATAAGAATGGGTCAATTTGCATTTTTCTACATGCTGACCTCCAGTTGATCCAGCTCCATTTGTTATAAATGCTGTCTTTTCCCCACTGTATGGTTTTAGCTCCTTTGTTAAACATCAAGTGACCATAAGTGCGTGGGTTCATTTCTGGATCTTCAATTCGATTTCATTGATCTTTCTGTCTGTCTCTGTACCAATACCATACAGTATTATGTCTTCGTTGAAGGTCTGATTAGAATTCTCCACTAAATCCAAGTGGTCCTGGCCTCTTTATGGGTGGGAAACTATTAATGACTTCCTCTATTTCCTCAGGGCTTATGGGACTATTTAGATTATTTATCTAATTTTTTTTTAAAACTTTGGCACCTGGTATATGTCTAAAAATTGTCCATTTTGTCCAGATTTTCCAATTGTGTTGCATATAAAGATTTTGAGTAAGATCTGACCATTTTTTAATTTCCACTGTTTCTGTCATTATCTCTCCCTTTTCATTTCTAATTTTATTAATTTGGGTACTGTCTCCATGCTCTCTTGGTAGTCTCACTAAGGGTTTATCTATCTTGTTGATTTTCTCAAAGAACTAGCTCCTGGTTTTGTAGATTCTTTGTATAGTTCTTTTTCTTTCTATTTAGTTGATTTCAGCCCTGAGTTTAATTATTTCCTGCCATCTTCTCCTCTTGTGTATATTTGCTTCTTTTTATTTTAGAGTTTACAGGTGTGCTGTCAAGCTGCTAGTGTAAGGTCTCTCCATTTTCCTTTTGTAGGCACTCAGGGCTATGAGTTTTCCTCTTAGCATTGCTTTCATTGTTTTCCATAAATTTTGGTATAATGTGTCTTCATTTTCATTAAATTCTAAAAAGTCTTTAATTTCTTTATTTCTTCCTTGGCCAAGTTATCATTGGATAGAGCATTGTTAAGCTTCCATGTGCATGTGTGTTTTCCTTTTTTCTTGTTGGAACTTAAAACCAGCCTTAGGCCATTGTGACCTGATAAGGTGTGTGTAATTATTTCAAAATTCCTGTCTCTGTTGGGTCCTTTTTTGTGACCATTAAATGATCAGTTTTGGAGTAGGTACCATGAGGTGCTGAGAAGAAGGTATATTCTTTTTATTTAAGATGAAATGTTCTATAAATATCTGTTATATCCATTTGGTTCTTAACCTCTGTTAGTTTCACTTGTCTTTATTTAATTTATCTTTCCGTAATTCATCCATTGCTGAGAGTGGAGTGTTGAAGTCTCACACTATTATTGTGTGGGGTGCAATATGTGCTTTGAGCTTTAGTAAAGTTTCATTTATGAATGTAGATGCCCTTGAATTTGGGGCATAGATATTCAGAATTGAGAATTCATCTTGGTAGATTTTTTCTTTGACCATTATGATGTGTTCTTTCTCACCTTTTTTGAAAATTTTGATTGAAAGTCCATTTTATCTGATGTAAGAATGGCTACTCAGGCTTGTTTCTTGGGATCTTTTGCTTGGAAAATTGTTTTCCAACCTTTGACTCTGAGGTAGTGACTGTCTTTGTCACTGAGGTGGGTTTCTTGTATGCAGCAAAATATTGGGTCCTGCTTACTTATCCATTCTGTTAGTCTATATCTTTTAATTGGCGAATTGAGTCCATTGATATTAAGAGATATTATGGAAATGTGATTTTGACTTCCTGTTATTTTTTGTTGTTAAAGCTGGAATCATGTTTGTGTGGCTATCTTCTTTTGGGTTTGTTGAAATATTACCTTCATGCTTTTCCTAGGGTATAGTTTCTCTCTTTGAAATGGTATTTTCCACCCATTATCCTTTGTAGAGTTGGGTTTGTAGAAAGATATTGTGTAAATTTGATTTTGTCTTGGAATATCCTTTCTCCATCTATGGCAACTGAGAGTTTTGCTGGGTATAGTAGTCTGGGCTGACCTTTATGTTCACTTCATGTCTGTTTGACATCTGCCCAGGATCTTTTGGCTTTCTTAGTTTCTGGTGAGAAGTCTGCTGTAATTATGATAGGTCTGCCTTTATATGTTACTTGACCATTTCCCCTTACTGCTTTTAATATTCTTTCTTTGTTTAGTGCATTTTGTGTTTTGATTATTACGTGGTGGAAGGAATTTCTGTTCTGGTCCAACCTATTTGCAGTTGTGTAGGATTCTTGTATGTTCCTGGGTATCTCTTTAGTTTAGGGAAGTTTTCTTCTATAACCTTGTTGAAGTTTTTACTGACCCTTTTAGTTGGAAATCCTTGCTCTCTTCTATACCTATAACACTTAGGTTTGGTCTTCTCATTGTCTCCTGAATTTCCTGTATGTTTTGCCTGAGAAGCTTTTTGCATTTTCCATTTTCTTTGACGTTTGTGTCCATCTTTTCTATGGTATCTTCTACACCTAAGAGACTCTCTTCTATCTCTTGTATTTTGTTGGAGATACATCTGTATTTCCTGACCTCTTTCCTAGGTTTTCCACTTCCATGTTTGCCTGTTTGTATTTTCTCTATTGTTTCTACTTCCACTTTTAGGTCTTGTATCAGTTTATTCAACTCTGTCACCTGTTCACCTGTGTTTTCCTGTATTTCTTTCTTTGAGTTATTGATATACTCCTTAAATGACTCTATTATCTTCATGAGATAGGATTTAGGTTAACTTCCTGGTTTTCATGTGTGTTGATGTATTCAGGGCTTACTGTGGTGGGAGAACTGGATTCTGATGATGCCCACATATATTGGCTTCTGTAGCTTATGGTCTTGCTCTTGCCTTTTACCAGCTGGATACCTCTACTCTTTGTTGGTCTGAGTGAGTGTCTGGAGTCTGCCCCTTTTGTTCCTGGGTTGCTTCAGTTCTGCTAGTAGGCCTACAGCCCTGGCTGGGACAGAGAAGGTTCTGATCTGCAACCCTGGCTGCAGTAGATCTCCTGGGAGGGCTTCAGAATATTGGGTCAACTGCTCTGAGTGCCGCTCCTTCTTTAGTATGGATCAACTGCTCTGAGTGAAGCAGGTTCTGAATTGCTCTGAGTGCAGTGGGACCTCAACTGCTCTGAGTGCAGCAGATTCTCAACTGCACTGAGTGCAATGGGTTCTCTAGGATGGATCAGGAGATGGTGTCTTCACTGGAGCATATCAGCCAAGAATCTGCCCTAGCAGAAAGGACAAGACTTCAGAAGAGCAGAATGAATTATTTAATTGATTGTTTGATTAATTAATAGGTGTATTTCTGAAAGTTGGCTCATGTGGTAGTTTGAAGGTAAATGGCCATCATATGTTCATTTATTTGCAGATAATGAACTGTTTGAAAGGATTAGGAGCAATGGCTTTGATGGAGGAGTTTTATACATGTTGAATGAGTGTGCCACTGGGGTTTGGCATTGAGATTTCAAAAGCCCACACCATGCCCAGTGTATCTCTTTGCCTGCTGTCTTCACATCCAGATATAAAGCTCTTAGCTTTAATCCATGCCTATCTGCTTCCTGCCATGGGAAAAACAAAGTAAACCTCCAAAATCAGTAAACAAGAACCCACATAAATGCTTTCTTTCATAATTGTTGCCTTGGTCATGGTATCTATTTAAAGCAGGAGAAACATAACTAAGACATGCCATAACATACTGTATACACATTTTTTCCTAGTGGAGTACATTTAGCTTATTTTCATTTTATTTTAAAGTTAGGAGAAAAGAGCTCCTTTCTTACATTGGCTATTTCATATGATTGTGACTCTAGTCTCCATTTTAACAGCATCTTTGCATATAAAAATTACTAAATGAGCCTGGTACAACTTTAGAACATCCCTTTTTATAATATGATATAATGATCCATATTTAAATAAATATACTATATTTCAAGCTGTGTTTTTGAAATTTGCTAGTTTTTTGTAAAGTTAGCAAATTTTTAAACATTTTCTTTCTTTGTGACAATAGATAACTTATCGGCTGAGTATTTCGCTTTTAAATGTCACATCACTTTAAAAACAGACTACAGTTTTACATTTCATCTCATTCTGACAGTTTCCACATTTACTGCATATATTTATGCTGTTTTGACAAAGATAACACTCATTTCACATATAGGTAATGTAGAGAAATAGAAAGGGGAATGAAAAAGAGAAAATAGGAAAAATAGGAATAACTGTAGGATTGTTTCATTAAATAGTGTGAACAAGTTTATGCTTTGTATTTGTGATACTATAAATTCATTTTAAAAATACACACTTCTAAAAAATAACTATTTAAATTGTCAAATAATTTCAAGTAAATAACTTCTGTTGGCTTCAGTTTTGCAAAATCTACTTTAATAATGGTTCTTTAATGCTTCAACATCCCTTCTATCCCACCAAAAAAAAAAATTTTTTACTCCAAACTTTTTGCTTTTTTGATTATATTATAATAAAATAAAAAAGTATAAGTTTGAAGAGAAATCAGTTGTTTTTAAATCCTGGACTAAAACATATGTTTGTATAATAAAATTGATGTATAATTTATTGAAAACACAGAGCAAACCACCATACTTAATTCCACAAAATATATAATTATAGGCATTGGTCATTATTACCTATGCCAATTAAAATATTGTTGATAAAGTGTTTATACTTATGGCTGCAATTAGAATCGAAATGTACTCTTCAAATCGAAGTTCCTTCTGAAGTAGAACTTAAGGATTCTTTGGAAAGTTGGTTGGATGGTGTTTTGCTGGTGCAAACACATGAAGGAACATTTAGCTGAAGCAGATAGAGGAGAAAATATAAAACATATACATGAAAGGACATATAATGAAGGATTCTGTGTAACAACACAAATTCTTTAGCCTGTCTTCCATTGTGTAGTTGAGCTCCATTTGTTGACACTCCCTAGAGAGAAATACACCAAAAAACTTCTGGTGGTGGACTGCAGTTTCTTGTTTCTTCCACTGATTGGCAGAGTGATGTCAGC